>NW_007231508.1:7067-29611 GCF_000164805.1 Carlito syrichta | reverse complement strand
TTCAGCATACATCTCAAAATCATTCCACCATGACCAAGTAGGCTTCATCCTGGCATGCAAGGCTGGTTCAACATCGTAAAACCATAAAATGTAATTAAATACATCAACAGATGTCAAACAAAAGCACATGATCATATCACTAGATGCAGAAAAAGCTTTTGATAAAATCCAGCACCCCTTCTTGATAAAAACCCTTGAACATCTAGGCATACGGGGAACATACCTCAAAATAGTAAAAGCCATCTACGAGAAACCCACAGCCAACATACTCCAAAATGGACAAAAATTGGAACCAATTCCCCTGAAAACTGGAACTAGACAAGGATGCCCACTCTCTCCCCTCCTGTTCAACATAGTATTGGAAGTCCTGGCTAAAGCAATCAGAGAAGAGGAGGCAATCAGAGGTATTCAAATAGGAAAAGAGGAAGTCAAGTTATCTCTCTATGCAGATGATATGATGGTGTACCTTGAAAACCCAAGAGAATCTGTCAAAGGTCTCCTTACATTGATAAAAGCCTTTAGCAAAGTCTCAGGATACAAAATAAATGTACAAAAGACAATCGCATTTCTCTACAGCAATAATAAACAAACAGAAACCCAAATAAAAAACACAGTTCCATTCACAATAGCCACAAAAAAAATGAAATACCTTGGCATCTTCCTAACCAGAGACGTGAAAGACCTTTACAATGAAAATTACAAAACACTGCTCAAAGAAATCAAAGCCGACATGAACAAGTGGAAAAATAACCCATGCTCATGGATCGGAAGAATCAACATTGTGAAGATGTCCATCTTACCTAAGGCAATCTACAAATTCAATGCAATACCCATTAAATTACCAACAACATTCTTTTCAGACCTAGAAAAATCGACCTATTACGTGGTCGATTTCCTTGATTGTTATTAGTTTATTTAGGGTCTCAATTTCTTCTTGTTGAATTCACAGGAATTCATATGGAAACACAAACATCCAAGAATAGCCAGAACAATCTCAGCAAAAAAAACAAAGCAGGTGGTATCACAATACCAGATTTCAAACTTTACTATAAAGCTACAATCATCAAAACAGTTTGGTATTGGTACAGGATCAGGCATATAGATCAATGGAACAGAATTGAGATTCCAGAAGCAAAACCTCAATTTCTCAACCAACTCATCTTCGACAAAGCCCCCACCACCTACCAATGGGGAGAGGAGAACCTATTCAGTAAATGGTGCTGGGAGAATTGGCTGACCACATGCAGAAGATTGAAACAGGACCCCTATCTATCCCCATGCACAAAGGTTAACTCCAAATGGATCAGAGACCTAAATGTAAAACCTCAAACCATAAGAACCTTAGAAAAGGAAGGAAATACTCTCATGGAAATCGGAACTGGCATCCAATTCCTGTTCAAAACCCGAAACCCACAGGACTTAAGAGAGAAGATAGACAAATGTGACCTTATTAAACTGACAAGCTTCTGCAAAGCCAAAGAAACCATCAAGAGAGCAGGGAGACAGCCTACAGACTGGGAAAAAGTATTTGCCAACTCTAGGTCTGACAAAGGCTTAACATCCTGGATCTACAAGGAACTGAAGCGTACTGAAAAGAAGAAAACAAACAACCCCATTATAAAATGGGCAAAAGACATGAACAGACACTTCACAAAAGAAGACATCCGAGCAGCCAACAAACACATGAAGAAATGCTCAACCTCACTAATCATCAGGGAGATGCAAATCAAAACCACACTGAGATACCACCTAACTCCAGTCAGAATGGCAATTATCAACAACTCAAAAAATAACAGCTGCTGGAGAGGGTGTGGTGAAAAGGGAACACTTCTACACTGTTGGTGGGAGTGTAAACTAGTGCAACCCCTGTAGAAAGCAGTGTGGCGATTCCTAAAAGCTCTAAAAATTGACCTTCCATATGACCCTGCATTCCCCCTACTGGGAATATACCCTGAAGAACACAAATCACTCTATAAAAAAGATACCTGCACACGTATGTTTATCGCAGCGTTGTTCACAATAGCAAGAACCTGGAAACAACCATGCTGCCCATCAAAAGAGGACTGGATTAAAAAAATGTGGTACATATACACGATGGAATACTACGCAGCCCATAAAAAAGAACAAAATCATGAATTTCTCTGCAACCTGGATGGAACTAGACTCTATAATACTGAGTGACCTCTCACAAAAACAGAAATCCGAATATCACATGTTCTCACTCATATAATGGACCTTGAACATCCAATGCAATACTATGAGAAAATGACGGATGGTACTGCAAAACTATGGGGGGAGGGGGATGGGATTAACAGTAGCAAATATCTGCCGGGGGATGGGAAAACACTTCTTATCTACAGGGTGCCTGAATGAAACGTCATTGTACACCTAACCCTTAACTGTACCCCACAAAACCATAATAAAAAATACTGATTAATGGAAAAAAAAAAAACAAAAAGAATACCAGGAATTACTATCAAAACCTGTATGCAAATAATCTAGAAAACCTGTAGGAAATGGAGCACTTTTTGACATCACACAACTTCCCAAGGTTAAAACAAGAAGAAATCAAAATTATAAACAGACCAATAACAATCCAGGAAATCGACTGAGTCATAAGATGTCCAGCTACCAAAAAATGCATCAGACCCAATGACTTCCCAGGTGAATTCTACAAGACATATAAGAAGGAGCTGACACACAATCTTACAGAAGGTTTTCCAGGCAATGGAGAAAGAGCAAATGCTCCCCAACTCATTTTATGAAACCAACATCATAGTGACACCCAAAACTGGCAAAGACCCAACAACGAAAACAAATTAAAGACCAATCTCCTTGAAAAAAGATGCAAAAGTTCTAAGTAAGATTTTAGTAAATCAGGTCCAACAACACTTCTCAAGGATCATCCATCATGACCACGTGGGTTTTACACCTGGGATGCAGTGTTGGTTCAACATTCTCAAGACACCATAAATACAATTCAGCATATCAACACATGTAAAACCAAGAACCACATGATTATTTCATCAGATGCAGAAAAATAACAATAAGAGTTATCCATGATAAACCTACAGCCAAAATTTTGCTTAATGGGCAGAAATTGGAAGCATTGCCCCTGAGAATGGAAACTAGACAAGGATGCCTACTCTCACTGCTCCTGTTTAACATAGTGTTGGAAGTTCTAGAGAAATCAGGCAAGATAAGGAAACCTGGGGTCCAAATAGGAAAAGAGGAGTCATGCTATCTTTCTTTGTGGATGGATATAATACTATATCTTGCAAACCCCAGGCTAATCTGTCAAAAGCCTCCTCATTCTAATAATTGACTTTGGTAAAGTCTTGGGGTACAAAATCAATGTGCAAAAGACAGTTGCATTTCTGTACACCAGCAACAAGCAGACACAGTGCCAAATAAAAAGCACAATCCCATTCTTAATAGCCACAAAAAATGAAATAACTTGGCATGCTCCTAACCAGAGAAGATAAATGCCTTTACAAGAAGAACTACAAAGGACTGCTCAAAGAAATCAAGAATGAAACAAACAAATTAGAAAACATTCCATGCTCATGGATTGGAAGAATCAACAATGTTGATGTCCATCCTACCCAAGGAAATCTGCATTTTCAATGCAAAACCCATCAAATTACCAAGATCATTTTTTACAGACCTGGAAATGACAATGCATAAAATCATATGAAAACAAAAACCATCAGAAATAATCAAAACAATCCTCAGCAAGAAGAACAAAGTGGGAGATGTGTCACTTCCAGACTTTATACATTACTACAAAGCTACAGTAACAAAAACAGCCTGGCACTGGTACAATAATAGACACATAAACCAAAGGAACAGGGCAGAGATTATAGAAGTAAAAATTTGGTTTATTAACCAACTCATCTTTGACCAAGCCACCAATAACAACCCATGGGGAAAGAAGGCCATATATAGCAAATGGCACTGTAAAATCTGGCTAACCGCATGCAGAAGAATGAAACAGGACCCTTACCTGTTTCCATATAAAAAAAATCAACTCTAAATGGATCAAAGACCTAAATGTATAATCTGAAACTATTAGAACTCTATGAGAAAAGGTAGGAAACACTATTATACATATTGTAGTAGGCAAGCAATTCTTGATCAAAATCCCCAAAGCAAATGCCATAAAAGATAAAATAGACAACTGAGACTTTATCAAACATTAGTTAAAAACCATCAAGAGACTGGGGAGACAACAACAGAATGGCAGAAAAAATTGCTAATTATGTACCTGAGAAAAACTTAATATCAAGGATCAGCAAGCAACTCAGATGAACTGAAAGGGAAAAAACAAAGAATCCTATCAAAAGATGAGCAAAGGACATGAATAGACAATTCTCAAAAGAAGTTACACAAGCAGCCAACAGATACAAGAACAATTGAGCTGAGTATCACATGTTCTTACTCATAAGTGGACCTTGAACAATTACCATAATACCATAAGAAAAGGATTAACAGTAGTGGGAAACTTCAGGGGGAGAGAGGATGGTTGGGGAGGTGGGATTGACAGCAGTCAATATCTGCCTGGAGTAGTGGGGCACACCTCATCAACAAGGGTAACTGCACAATGAATATTTGTATGCCTCACCCTAAATTGTATCCCACAATTTTAAAATAAAAATTAAAAGAGAGAGGAAAAAAATGCTCAGTCTCACTAATCATCAGAGAAATGCCAATCAAAACCACCCTAAGATACCACCTAATTCCAGTAAGAAAGGCTCTCAGCAATAACAAACAAACAAAACAACAGATGCTCTCAGGGGTGTGGATAAAGGGAACACATCTACATTGTTAGTTGGAGTTCAGGCTAGTTCAACCTCTACGGAAAGCAGTGTGGTGATTCCTAAGAGAACTAAAATTTGACCTTCCATACAATTTACCAATCCTTCTCCTGGGAATATAACGAGAAAAACGTAAATCATTCTACCAAAAAGATACCTGCACACACATGTTTACAGCTGCACTATTCACAAAGCTAAAACATGGAACTAAATCCACTGAAAAGTAGACTGGATAAAGAAAATGTGGGACATATGCACGATGGAGTATTATACAGCCATAAAGGTCAAAATCATGGAATTGACAGCAAGTTGGATGGAGTTTGAGACCATCATACTTAGTGATCTATCACAGAAACAAAGAACATAATACTGAACGTTCTCATTCATAAGTGGGACTTGAATATTAATCACATTTACACAAGAGAGGGATTGGTACTTGCAGGACAGCTAGAGAAGGGTTGAAGGGAGGGTACACGTAGCATCACAAAGGGTAACTTGTCCTAAACCAGGGGAAGTGAGGGCCAGATGGACGTCCAAACTTCACCTGCATGCAGCCTTCTTGTATAGATAATCCTGACTTGTACCCTACATATCTATAATAATCATGATAACAAAAAAAGAGTGGTCTTAAAAAATCAAAGGGAACAGAGGATATTAATGAAGGAGAAATTCTCCTAGGGTCATGCAGACTGCAAAAGGTAGAGCAGAGGTCAATTTCAGCTCTGGCTACAGTCCCAAAGATTCCTTCCCTTATTGTTCCTGGCAAAGGTTGTTTTGTTTTCTAGAAGCGCTGTCTGGGGCCCAAATATCTCCAGGGAATTGCAGACACTTGGAGTCTACAGAGGAACTAACCGGGATAGGGTTTTCTGACAGAACAATGCTACTTACAGAAGTTTCTTAAACATAGCTGTGATATTTAAATACACTGATATTAAACACTTTTTGTGCATGAGAGAATGAGGTGGCAACTTAAAATCACAGAAGTAAAACAAGCATGCTTGATTTCAGGTGGAGAAGTCCTATGTCATAGCATCAAAGGACTCACCATCTGTAACTGCTAGAGGCCACAAGAGACTCAGCTTATATGACCTTTATTTAAGGCTTCTTTGGGAAGTGGCCCTGCAGGTAATTAGTGCTTTTTGATCCTATGTCACTCCCAGTGTACATTTTCTATTACAAGTATCTCACCTCTGACATTTCAGATTATTTTATCAAGAGCCCTACCAAGATGCCACTTGCATAGCACAGCCACCAACAGAGATGGGCAGGGATGAATTATGCAATTTCCTTTGTCAAAGGGCATTCAACATTGCACAAAACACAGAGAATAATGTTGAATGGAGGAGTTTTCAAATTTTTGATTTCTGAAGATCACAGTAGATATTCTATGGAGGTTAATAATAGAATGTAAGTCAGAAATGGAATGAGTAACAGTAGCACAAAAATCCCACATTTTGGGGGGAAAGACACAGCAAAATCAGTCAGGGTCCACTTCTCCATGAGACTTCAGGCACTAGAGTTAAACGGCATCTTCTCATGTTATTTCCAGAACTACCACAGAGAAAACCATTCCTTCCTCGGCCCTGAGTATTTATATGTTCTGGAGGTGCCACCAAAGATGAGCAGCCAAGAATGGAGAAGACTGTAGGTTCTGGGGAAGATTTTTCTTTTTGAAAAGTAAAGTACAGAAATATACCACAAGAAGACACAATCAGGGACAAGTCCAGAAGATAGTGCTGTGTGAAAAGATGAGTTTCCTGAAATTTTTGCAATGAAAATGACCACATCCTTTATGTTGTTCTGCTTTTGTGTTCTCACTTGGGATCCCACTACTGTACCTTATGTAAATCAAACGAGGTTTTGAATCTGCTGAAGGTGGGAGAAGACATGGGGCCTCACTCTAACTTGCATGTTCTAGGAAGAATAAGAAACCCTTCACATCTCCTCCTGCAGCTCACTCTCTTCTTCACACATGGGTCCTACACATGCCCCAGATAAACCCTAAACCCCTTACCTTTTTTCTTGAGGATGATACCACATAGCTCTGGTCCAGGTGTTTTCTTGACCAATCACTGAATTGTAGAGTGGCCAGGGGCCAAACTAGCTGGAAGCCAACTCTAAATAAAGAGTATCATATTTAAAGTATATAACAGAGGAAATCATTTACATATCAGGGGAAGTAACCACATATCTGAGGAAATCACTTACAGAACGACAAAATAGGAACAGCCTTAGATGGGAAGACCATCAATAAACCCTTGACTTGAATAGTACTGCTCCTTCTTTAAGCCATGGGGACATTTATTTTTAAATTATATTTACGTATTTTTAATCTATTTTTATTTTAAAATTTTTATTATAGAGCTGTGGAGTACATGTGCGTACTTACTACATAAGTAAATTTTGTGCAGGTGACGTTTGGACTTGTAATAGGCCCTCTACACCCTGATAGTAGACCTGGCATCCCGTGTGTTGCTGAGTGCCCATAAGGACATTTTAAAACTCCCTCAATGTATATTTAATCTACTTTTCATATCAGACCACATAATGAAATATTTATGACCAGAAATTGATTTAAAGAGATTAATATTATAGTAATGAGAAAAGTAAAGATTGACAGACATTAACTATAAATTTTAGGGCTACACTTACAATGTTAGAGGAGTGAAATTCTATGGAAATTTAACTTACTAATGGAATTCTATAGTTCCCAATAAACAAAACAAACAAAAATAACAAAGGAAGCTCCCAAGACTGAAAATAATGGTTCATGTTTTAAAGCAGGTTTCATGGTACAATCTTGATTCACCAAGACATACCAAGAAAATATCCTGTCATCAGAACATATAGCTCCTAGTCTAAAATATTGTTTGCACTACTCAACTCAAATAAAAGAACAATAAAGACGTCAGCACTGACTCAAGGTGGGAAGGGGAGCTAACCTATTTCCCTTGTAGTCTCTTCTCTTCCTTTATGAGTAACTTAGAGGTCAGGGTGTGGCAAGGATGTCCACAGTCAGTGGAAAAGCTTGAGTGTCATCATTCACAGGCCAAGAGCCATGAGGCTGGGGCACCTGAAGGAAACAGTATCCTGCCACCCTGTGACACAGTAAGTGCTTGGAACTGCTTCTAGGACACATCACAATTACCACTGGAACAAGAAGCTGAGTGTGTGTTTATGCAGCAGAAGTTAACATGCTACCTTCACAGGGAGCTCTTACCTCTGTTTGGAGGGCTATGTGTGTCTAGGCTTCTTGTATCTAGTTTCTTCATCTTTTGTGCCCCTTGCAGTTCATGTTTTTCCATTCTTTCCAGACTTGAAGACAGGAAGAATGCAGTTGAATATGAACTAGAACACCATATTTTTTATCAGACACTAAATGCTTCATCTTAAACCAATAGAAACATCCATAAGTGTCCTTCACAGTTGTGCACCTGGCCTTCAAGTAGATGGTCTCCCTGTTCTGCTTGGCCATCTCCCTCTCCAAAGCATGAACCTTGAGCTGTAGGAGAAAAACACTTTTAAGTTTCGTTGTGAAGACAATATACGGAAGCAAAAAAAAAAAAAAAAACTTTACCCAATTGTCATGAGCCTTTTTTGCATGAGTGGTGATCTGAAAAAGCAAGCACACCAGAAACCATAAATTAGAAAATCTAGGGCTTTAAATTTTCAGCATCAGGAGCTAAAGGTTTCTGCTTCTGTTGCACAGATGCTCTTTACCTGGTTTCTTAAGTTGTGCTTGACTTTCTGCTGCTTCTCCTGCTTCTTGAATTCTTTTCCTATGGCTTAAGATTATTTTCATCAGATAAACACATTATTGAGTATAATTTTAAATAATCTGCTATTGTCCCATTTCCCTCATAAAGTACAATTACATAATGTATCCAAATATATATAATGTATTCTGTATGATTATAAAAGTACAGTAGGATGCAACCTGTTGCTATATTGTTTTCTTCTCTGCTGTTTAATGCCTGCTAGGTTCTGGGTCGGCATAATTTCCTGTCCTTTATCAGTATTTCCAAATTGATCCTCCATTGAGTATATAAAGCTCTAGTCTCCTTACCATATCATTGGGCAGGGAAAACTGGGCTTATGAAATGGCACAATCCTTTTTATGGATGTGATTCATCCTACACCAAAATGGTTTCCTAGTGATATTGTCTATACCATTCCTAGAAGAGTTTGAGTAAACAGATTCCACACAACTTGGTCAGCATTGGGAATCTGGAAATGTTTAATTACTTAACTTTTTTTGGTCACTGGTAAAGCAGAAAGAATTTTTTCTTGTGTACATTCTGTATATATGTCTTCTGATCATTTGTGTATATATTTGTTTGTTCATTGAGTCAAAGCATTGTGCAAAACTTAAAAACAAAAGAATCCAACAGAGGTTTCCTGAGAGGCCTTTTCTCTGTTTTGGAATTCACTTGTCGGTCTGAATTTCTTCTTTTTTTCTACCCCTGACAGCTCCTCTCCATTCTAACTGCACCTTTTTTTTTTTTTTTCATTTTCAGCTTTCTGGATGTCAAATAAGTGTGCATTATCCAGTACCCTTTTGAAATTCTGCCTTTCCTCCCTCCCAGTATCTGAATGCCATAATTCAAAAGTCCCATGCCTATTTTTCCATAAATGTACAGTCTGACAGATACATCAGAGCTTGAAATGGAGTGTCCCATTAGGGACAAAAAAAATCAGACTCTGATCTGCTAGCAAGTCCCTTACAGTTCTGAGCTCACTTCATAGCATGATTCAGATGTTAGTATTTATTAAATATTAACTTAATAAAGTAATACACAAAGCACCTATGAGATGCATTGTGTTCTGGGGTAAGATTTGTCATTAAGACAGTGAAAGCTCATTTATTTCCTCTGGGAAACCAATAATAACAATTTCATGATTAATAAATCCATCAGGATACAGCAGGGGATCATTGCTTCCCTGATTCCTCCCATGAAGGATCCTGATCTTCAGTCAAAGAAAGGCTGGTTCCAGGACCCACACAATCTACCTTAGAATGATCTTTCTAGGGCATAGTGTTAACTCTGCTGGTCACTCCTGGACATATCTTTGATTCAGGAATGGAATACTTGTCATCTACTTTAAAGATCCTGGTTGAGGGAAAAATGAATTCTTAGTACTGGCCACAGCTGCTGAATAGTCTATAGTCCAGGGGTTCTCTCTTGGAATCAGATAACAACTGGAAAACTATGACCTCTGTTTTCATCTACTTTCAGAAGGATGAGTTCACAGAAAATGGAGGCAAAAAGAGCAAAGACCTAAAAAGGTAGATTTGCTGTGTAGTCCTCAGACTACTTTACTTCATTATTCTGATTCATAAGGTCTCACTTGATACCTGATTTAATATGTATGACATGAAAAATTAACAGAACTCAAGGAAACAGGGATAAAAACACTTAACAGGGAAATTCCTTGCATTTTTTTCCTGACCATACAAGCAATCCATCATAAAATGCTTTCTGGAGTGCCCTAATGCAGTGGGTTAGTTGTGAAGTGCTGAGAGGGATCATGCACCCTCCCATCCTAAAGATGCTTACAGTTCAAGACAAACAAGACATAAGGACATAGCTAACCCTGTCATACACATAGGAAGAAATAACTCAAGACCTGAAACTTGAGAGAAGCCTGGGAAAGATTCTGCGTTTATATGGTAAGTGAATCTGAAGACCCTGATCTCCCCAGAGAGCAATAGAAAACACTGGACAGAATATAAAACATATGATTAAATGCATCCAATTGCTAGCATCTTGTAAAGAAATATGAGGCCAAGTTGGATAAGAAAAGAAATGAGGACTAAGGTCAGCCTGGAGGTGAAACCAGTTTCCACCAGTTTCATCACTGAATTCAAAAGAGACTACAGAGATACAAACAAGTGGAGAGGATTTTACACAGATTTAGGTGCTTTGAAGGAAAATGCATGGAGTTCATGGTCTGTTAAAGAAACTTCCCCCAGTGTAGTTCACTGGTTCTGGTTGGGACTCAGATGTTACACACTAGGAAAAATGATGGACAAAAAAATGCACTGGCTTCTCTAGGGACTGACTCTACAGTGAGTGATGTCAACTGTTGTCTAAATTAAGGGGTTGGCCAAAGTAAATTCCCCTTTTTTGCAACAAGATAACATCATACTAGGTCTCAATTTTTTTCTAAAAATTTTGTCCCAGTGTCTTGCATTTAATAAAAATAATTAGACATAAAATAGGACAATACAATGTGATAGGATCAAAACCTAAAGGACTGTAAAAATGGATCCAGAGGTGATCCAAATATTGAAGTTAACAATACTGGCAAGAGTACCTCCTCTTCCCCCAAATGACAAAGAAAAATATATGAAGGGAAGTGAAAATTGCAGATTATAGAAATCAAGGCAAGAAGGGCAAGCACAGTTATTTAACAACTGAATGAGACACAAATATTGCAGAAATGATTGTAAAGGAAATTACAATTGTCTTCATTATTCAATGCATGTGTCATACAAAAGTATTAGTATCACTGAACACATGGACCTCATACTTTTCCTCCAGCATCTTTGTTTGTAGATTTCATATAGACAATTTACGCTTCTTTTCGGTGTTTTGAGTTCAGCTTTGTTTGCACTTTCACAGATCTCAATATGTCATCATCTTTGTCTTACAGGCTTTTAAAAAATATTCTGGAATGGTTAAAACAGTTTACTTTTTGTGTGTGCACATGGGTCTGAAACCTTGGCTTCAGTAAGGAGAGGAGAAGGTGAGAATTCTGAAGACAGGAATCTTTTGTTTCTCATCCCAGGTATGCTGGGAGGACTTCCTCCCCACAAATAACACCACAGATATTTCATTTACATCTTCTGTCTTTCAGTCAGATTTGAGAAAAGACATTTAAGAAAAAATGAGCATCAGGGAGACACCTCTTACCAACAAGGGTGCCTGAAAGAAGCATATTTGTATACCTAACCCTTAACTGTACCCCACAATATCATAATAAAAAATATTGATTATAAAAAAAGAACAAATGAAAACTTTAAGATTTAAAAAAAAATAATAATGAGCAGCTGGATACAGTGGTTCATGCCTATAATCCTAGCACCCTGGGAGGCTGAAGTGACAGGATTGCCTGAGCCCACGTGGTTGAGACCAGCCTGGACAACTTGGAGAGACCTCATCTCTACAATAAATCAAAAAATTAGTTGGGCATGGTGGCACATGCCTGTAGTTCCAGCTACTTGGAGGGCTAAGGTGGAAGGATCACCTGAACTCAGCAGTTCAGAATGATCGCCTGCACTCCAGCCTAAGTGACAGAGTGAGACTCCAACTCAAAAAAAAAAAAGAAATATTTATCACACACCATTTTGAATATACTGAAACATTTCAAAACGGTACATTTAAACATGATTAAGATTGTTGTCATCTTATGAATATTTTACCACAGGTAGAATTTTTTTTCAAGTTTGGAAACTAAGTAATTATGTTTTGTTTTCTAAGTTATAAAACCCCTGGGAGTTCTTTTTCATTACCTGCTTTTTCTTGATCTTCAGTGAAGCGTTGACCTTGGATCCCTTCTCATCTTCAGATTTACTTTTTTCCTTCCCTCATCACGAATTTGCTAAGACAAGTTTGAACCTAACATCCAACATCCACAACAATGACTTAATTCCCATGAAAAAAGTTCATTTAGATATCATATGATTTAATCTGTTAAGCCGTGAATGATCTCTTTCTCATCAAAGTTAATACATACATTTGAAATCCCTCAGTGAATGAGGGTGGTTTACCTCTGAAATTCCTGAAGTGTTTATTGAAACAAGAACTTTCAAATTCTTTGTAGAATTTTGTTTTTCCAATATCTGCACATGTGATAAAAACAATTAAATAGAAGCACCAGGTGATACGGCAGAAATATTAAGCAACATGTACACATATCCCACAGCATCCACTTAGTTCATGGAACAGTGAGTGTTCTTAGCGTGGGGCTAGGACAAATGTCAAGCACATAAAGAGATGAGAAATAAAGACAATCTCTAAGATTATGAAACACAATTAAATTGCATTAACTCCTATTAGCAGCAAGAGCACATTATCTAACATTATGAAAATAAAGTAACTTTTTAGTTTTATTTTTTGTGCCAAAGATAGCAAGTTTAAGTTACTTTTTATATCTAAGAACACATATATATAAATAAGAATCCTATTTCAATAATTCATATTTAAAATTTTTTAAGTATCTGTCATGGCTTCAAATAGCTGCATTTTAATCTATAATAAAACAGATGATAGGCAAAGCAAGCACCCTATATCTATAACATTTTTGTCCTCCAACTATCAAGACACCCAAGCAGTTGCCTCTTAAAAAGCCCTTCATTTTGGCACATTTGATCACTTCCAGGAAATCATTTCAATGTCACAGAAAGAACATTCAGAGTGTGGATTGATTGGCTACACAAAGCCTTGCAATGACTTCCTGCTGCCCAGCAGGCTGTCCTTCCTGAGAGACAGGGCAGGGGATCTTAAAACATGCTTTATGAAATCAAAATACACTGAATACAACCTTGGAGTTGCCACATACACTCTCAAGCACTTAGATAAAATAAAATTCCTCTGATACAATTCATCTCCAAGACGTGAATGTTATCTCCTACCTTACAGGTGACCAACATGTAAGTAGCTCCATCTCCAGGAGTGTCACAAATACAAAACCCCTAGAACTCAGCCCACAATACCAGGCACTTAATTCTCTCATTTGTCCCTAATCTTATCTTTTCTTTTTTCATCATAAGAGCTCTACAGATTAGGATTCTAAACACCAGGAATGCTGTAATCATAGTCACAAACCCTAGCATTTGAGGGCCTAGTATGTGCCAGGATACTCTGACACTCAACAGACTACATGACTTAATCTTCACAGTCTAAGAAGAATGCACAGGATTCAATTGCCACAGTTTACAGCAAGTTCATTTAGATTCATTCTCCACTGGCATAAAGGATCTTGTTGCTTAACACCCATAACATATGTTATAAATATGTAGCATGACATACATTTTATCTGGCCATATATGGGTTTTTCTCTAAGTCTTAAGTTTCCTGATAGGCTCAGGTCATGCCTTTATCAGATTTCCATTTCACCAAATGTCAGATGTTGCCAATTCACTACCTCAACATTTTTGACTCATGTAATCATTTGCTTCCTATTTCTGTGCAATGATAACCCTAATCCTTTAATTTTTTTTGAACTTTAAAGATGTGGGATACAATTCAGGGTAAAGTACATAAGTAGTCATTGTACAGGTAAAGGTTGGTCCTCTCATTGCTCCTCACTTTGCCTGGTTTGGGATCAGGTACCCTTAATAATGTTATTCCCCCCCCATGACTTGCTACTGCCAATCCCTTTCTTGTAGTATTATGAAAAATGTTCAAGGTCCACTGATGAGTGAGATCATGTTTCTCAGTTCTTTGTTTCTGTGAAAGATCACTGAATATGATAGATTATAACCCATCCAAGTTGCTGTGATGTACATAAATTTTGTGCTTCTTTATGGCAACATAATATTCCATCATGTGTATGTTCCACATTGTTTTAAAACCAGTCCATTTTTGATGGGCAACATGGTTGGTTCCATGTTTTTCCTACTGTGAATAGTGCCGCAATAAACGTGCATGCGCCAGTATCATTTTTTGTAGAATTGTTTGAGTGCCTTTGGGTATATTCCTGGAAGGGGGATTGCTGGGTCATATGGAAGACTGATTTTTACATCTTTTAGAAATTGCCACACTGTTTTCCACAGATGTACTAACACACACTCCCACAAATGGTATCAAAGTGTTCCTTTTTGTCTGCATCCTTGGAAGCATCTGTTTTTTTGTTTGTTTGTTTTTTTAAGTTGTTAATTATGGCCACCCTGACTGGAGTTATGTGATATCTCAGTATGGTTTTGATTTGCATTTCATTGATGATTAGTGAGACTGAGTGTTTTTTAAATATATCTGTTGGCTGCTCATAAGTCTTCCTTTGAGAAGTGTCTACTCATATATTTTGTCCACTTTTTAATAGAGCTGGTTTTTTTTTCTTTTGACACATTTGAGTTTCTTGTAGATCCTAGATGTTAAGCCTTTGTCAGATATACAGCTGGCAAATATTTTTCTCATTCTGTGAGCTGTCTCCCCACTCTCAAAATGGTTTCTTTTGCCATGTAGAAGCATTTCAGTTTAATAAGGTCCCACTTGTCTATTTTATCTCTTTTGACATGGGATTTTGATGAGAAATTTGTTGCCTATTGCAATTTCTGAAAGGGTATTTCCTACATTTTCCAAGAGTCTTATAGTTTGAGGTTTTATATTTAGGTCCTTGATCTACATAGAATTGAGTTTTGTGTATGGTGATAGGTAGGAGTCCTGTTTAAATTTTCTACATGTGTTCAGTCATTTTCCCAGCACCATGTCCTGAGTAGATTCTCCTCTCCCCAGGAGTTGTTGGTGGAGGCTTTGTCAAAGATGAGTTGGTTGAGAAATTGAGGTTTTGCTTCTGATTCTCCATCCTGTTCCACTGGTATATATGGCTGTTCTTGTACCAGTACCATGCTGTTTTGACTCTTATAGACTTACAACAAAGCTTAAAGTCTGGAAGTGTGATACCTCCCACTTTGTTTATTTTGCTGAGAATTGTTTTGGTTATTCATGGCAGTTAATGTTGCCATATCAGCTTCTATATTGTTTCCATGTCTGAAAAGAATGATGTTGGTAATATGATGGCCATTGCATAGAATGTGAAGGTTGTCTTGGGTGGGTTGAACATCTTAACAAGGTTGATTTTTCCATTCCATGAGCATGGAATCTTTTTCCATTTGTTTGTGTCTTCTTTGATTTCTTTGAGCAGTGTTTTGAACTTTTCATAGTAATGGTCTTTCATTTCTCTGGTTAGGAAGATGCCAAGGTATTTCACTTTTTGTGGCTACTTCGAATGGGACTGTGCTTTTCATTTGGTTGTCTGTTTTTTGTTGGTGCATACAAATGCAGCTGTAATTTGCACATTGATTTTGTACCCTGAGACTCTGCTAGAGTCCTTTATCAACGCAAGGAGGCCTTTGAAAGATTCTCTTGGAAGTTTTCAAGGTATAGGTTCATATCATCAGCAAAGAAGGATAACTCAATTTCCTCTTCTATTTGGAAATGCTTGATTTCTTTCTTTGATTGCTCTGCCTAGAGCTTCTAACATTTTGTGAACAGGACAGATGACAGTGGGCAGCCTTGTCTTGTTCCAGTTTTCAGAAGAAATGCTTCCAATTTCTGTTTAGCAATATGTTGACAGTGGGTTTATCATAGATGGCTCTTACTATTTTGAAGTATGTTCTATGTAGGTGTTCAAGGGTTGTTATAAAGAAAGGATGTTGGATTTTGTCAAATGACTTTTCTGTGTCAAAGATATAATCATGTAGTTCTTGTTTTTACATCTGTCAATGTGTTTCATTATATTTATTGTCTTGCAGATGTTGAACCAGCCCTTCATACTGGGGATGAAGCCTACTTGTTCATGGTGGATAACTTTTGAGATGTGTTGTTGGATCTGATTTGCAGAATCTAGATGAGAATTCTTTTATACATGTTCATCAGAGATATTGTTCTTTTTCTTTCTTGGGTCTTTTTCTGGTTTGGGTATCAGTGTGATATTGGCTTCATAAAATGACTTTGGGAGAGTTCTATCCTTCTTGATTGCCTAGAATGCTTTCGATAGGATTGGTAACAGCTCCTCCTTGTATGTTTTGTAGAAGTCCACTGGTAAGCTATCAGGTCTGGACCCTTTTTTGGGGTAGGAGGGTAGTTTTCTTAAGAAAAATTCAATTTCTGGGCTGTTAGTGGTCTATTAAGAGTCTCAGTTTCTTCTTGATTTAACCTTGGAAGATTGTGTGATATCTGAAAATCCTCCATTTCTTTTTGGTTTTGGAAACTGGTTCCATACAGTTGTGCATAGTAGTCTCTGATTACCTTTTGTATTTCCTTGGGGTCAGTTGTGACTTGATCTTTTGTGTTCTAATTGTGTTTCTTTGAGCTTTTTTTAAATCTCAGCAATCTGGCTAGTGGTTTATCAATTTTATTTATTCTTTCAAACAGTTTTTTGTTTTGTTTTATTTTCTATGATATTTTTCTTCTATATCCTATATTTGGGCTTTTACTTTTGTGATCTAGATTCTTCTGCTGAAGTTAGGAATTTGGCAGTCTTGCTTTACCAGCTCCCTTAGATGTCTTGTTAGGCCTTTGACTTGTGATCTATTTTATTGATGTGTGTGCATAGAGTTATAAATTCTCCTCTTCGTACTGACTTCATAGCATCCCAGAGGTTTTGGTAAGTTGCGTCATGATTTTAATTTGTTTCCAATAGTCTTTTTATTTTTGTTTTGATTTCTGTTTGACTTAGGAGTTCTTCAGCATTGTGGGGTTTAGTGACCTTGTCTTTGTGTGTATTAGGGGTATCTTGTTGATGGTGATACTTATTTTTATTTTTCTGTTGCCTTAGAAAGTGCATGATAATATTGCAATCTTTTGACATTTGTTTATGCTTTATTTATGGTGGAGGACGTGGTCGATCTTGGAGTGCATTCTGTGGAGTAATGAGCAGAATGTATATTCCATGGTTGTTGGGTGGAATGTTCTGTAGGTGTCTATTAAGTCCATTTGGTGAAGTACCAAGTTGAGGTTCTGGAACTCCAAATTAATTTTTTCCTCAATGTTCCATCTAGGGTGGTTAGTGGTGTATTTAAGTCTCCAGTTATGATGATGTTAGACTCAATGTCCTTTTTTGTTTACATAGTAGTTGTTTTATAAATTCTAGTGCTCTTGTGTTGGTGTATGTATCTTTAGGATGGATATTTCTTATTGATGGATTGAGCCTTTCATCATTATGTAGTGTCCTTCTGTATCTTTGTACATTCTTGATATCTTAAAGGTTCTTTGTCTGATATTAAAATTGTGACTCTGTTTCTTTTTGTTTTCTATTCATCTGAATGTTTATTCTCTCCCCTCTAACATTAAGTCTGTGGGTGTCCTTTGCTGTGAGATGTGCTTCCTGGAGGCAGCATACTGTTGGGTCATGCACTGTTATCTAGTTCTCCATTTTATGTTTTTTCAGTGGTTCATCTAGTCCATTCCTGTATGACTGACTACTGAAACATGACAGGGGACTTCTGGTAAGATGGCGACGGCATAGGTGGACTTGTGAGATTATCCAAATGTGAGTTCCCCAAAAGACTCTTACTTTGCTTCCCCCCTGCCCACCGCCAACCACACTGATCCGAGGCCCGGGGATCTTTGGTACCATGCAGGGCTGGATATTGTGGGCCCCGGCTGCTGCTGCTCCACTATAAGTGACTGCCACCCATGCAGGAGTCTTGGGCCTCGGCTCCCTCCCTGACTACATCGTCTAGCCCAGCAACCAGCACCAAGCTGCTGGTCACCCAGGGAGGCTCTGGGCACCCGCCCCTCAGAGATACTGGTCCCATTTCTGGCTGAAGTACCCTGTGAGGGGCCCAGGGCCACTCTCGCTGCTCACTGCCTGCCCTTTGGAGCTTTGGAGCTCTGGAGCTCTGGGCTCACCCTGAATTAGGCACTCAGCACAAGACCACATGCTTGTGTAAGGGAACAGCATATCTAAGGAGGTGCTGATAGGAGGCTCTCAGCTCCAGAGGAGGGAACTCCCACCCCCTCCTCCAGCCCAGCCTGCTGGTAGCACCCCAGATCCAGTGCCCAGCTGTGCAGCTGATACCCGGTGCCTCCCGACACCACAGCCCATCATAGTGGATAGACCAGGAACCCATATGAGCGGAGAGAAAAGATCCACGAAAGTGAAGCTGCCACCTCGGCCATTCTCCAGGCAGAGATTTGCATTGCCCTGCCCAACTATCAGCAGCCTCCACCTTGGTTCTTAAGGTAATGTCGCTAAACAGGAGACAAAGCCCCTCCTCTATGCTGAATCAGACAAAGGTAACTAAGTGTCACAGACCTCCCAGGCAGCAGGCTAAAAAAGCAAACCCAAGCTATGAGAAAAACTAGCTGCCTGCAATGAAAACAAAGGGGAGAGGCTGGCAATCAGAGCTGAAGAGACTTTAGACACTCAGGAAAGATTCCAGAGCTAGTCTGATCTCTTATTTTGAATTTTGATTTTATCATTTTGACTGTTTGTTTTGCTCACTTTTGTTTACTTTCTGACTTACACTATCCGTTTCATAATTTTATTGGTCTGCCTTTGTGTAGCTACCAGTATTCTTTAGGGAATTTGGCTTGTGTGTTTTTTCACTTCTCTCTGACATTGTGTCTCTTTTTCACCTGTTAGTTGGTACGTATGTCTGTTTTCCCTCTCACTATTCTATCCTTCTAACTTCCTATTGACCCCCCTCCTCCATTATTTTCTCTTTTGTACCTCCTTTTGATTCAGGGACCAAACCTACATACCACTGCACAGATTGTAAGGCAGTGGGAAATAGACTCTATTGTGCTCATACACCTGTTGGTGGGTGCTAAAATCAGCATATAGATTCTGAATCACAGTTTCCCCCTCAATTAAACCTCAAAACTGCAAAAAGCACAGCCCGAGGCCACACTCCAACCTCAAAAGTGAACAAAGCCAGAGGACCCTCATAAGGAAGAACAGGAGATTGCACGAGCAAAGCAAAAGCAACCCCACATTCCCTGAAAATCAGAATTAAAGAAGGGGAGGGAAAGGGGGAGAGAGAGAAAAAGCTACACAAATAAAGAAAAACCAAAAGAAGAATATGGGACTCTCCCACAACCTTGTGAGGGCAGACACTGAGAAAACTGACTTCGGAATGCAAACAATGAAGAACCCCCAGAATGACTGGTCCCAAACTACAAACCTAGATATCAAGACATTAATGGAGAGATTAAAAATAATTGAGGAGAGAGAAGAAGAAACTAGGAAAGAGCTGATAACTGAGATAACAGTAATAAAGAATACTGTGAATGAAATAAATAACAAACTGTAAGCATGGAAAGCAGAATTAGCCAAGCAGAAGAAAGAATCTCAGAGCTTGAGGACCAAAATATAGAACTAACCCAAACTCTTAAAAACACAGAAAACAAGTTCAGAAAGATGGAACAAAACATTCAAGAAATGAGAAATTACTTCAAGAGACCAAATCTAAGAGTAATTGGTCTTCCTAAGGCAGAAAGAGAGACAGAGACCACACTGGAACAAACTTTCCATGAGATTGTACAAGAAAACTTTCCTTATCTAATCAGTGATGCAAAAATTCAAACACAAGAGATTCAGAGAACCCCTGCAAGACAAATAATCAGAAGACCAACTCCTAGACACATAATAATTCACCTAAGCAAAGTAGGCATAAAAGAAAAAAATCCTAAAGGCAGCAAGAGAAAAAGACCAGATCACCTGCCAGGGAAGACCAATTAGAATAGCAGCAGATTTATCTACAGAAATCCTGCAGGCTAGGAGAGCTTGGGGTCCTATCTTCAAAGTCCTAAAAGATAAACAATTTCAAACAAGAATAACCTACCCAGCCAAGTTAAGCTTCATCAGCAAGGGAGAATTAAAATCTTTTCTAGATATCCAATTCCTAAGAACTTACGCTGCCACCAGACCACCTCTACATGAAGCACTTAAGAAAGTACGAAACATAGAAGAAAAGGAAAAAAGAACAATGTTCTTCACAAGAGTATGGGAAAAAGAATAAAATATACATGAACCAACCACAGAACCAAAAGAAAGACAAAAAAACAAGTGGAAGAACAACAACTCTATAAGAACTCTATGATAGGGATGAACTCTCACATTTCAATAATTAGCCTGAGTGTGAAAGGACTAAATGCACCACTGAAAAGACATAGAATGGTAAAATGGATAAAATATCACCAGGCAACAATTACTGCCTACAAGAGACCCATCTCACTAGAAAGGACATGCACAGACTCAAAGTAAGAGGATGGGAAACAAATTTTCAGGCGAATGGAACACAAAAGAAAGGAGGATTCACGATCCTAATTTCAGACAAAATACCACTTAAGCTATCAAAAATTTAAAAAGATACAGAGGGCCACTACATAATGATAAAAGGTTCACTCCATCAACAAGAAATAACTATCCTAAACATATATGCACCCAACATAGGAGCATCAACATTCATAAATCAGCTTCTAGGAAAACTAAAGAAAGATATTGACTCTAACACAATCATAACTGGGGACATTAATACCCCACTCACAACCCTAGACAGATCATCAGGACAAAAAATCAGTAATGAGATCTGAAATCTCAATATTACTCTTGACCAAATGGACTTAATTGATACCTACAGAATACTCCATCCAAAGACCACTGAATACACATTCTACTCATCACCGGATGGAATGTATCCTAAGATTGACCACATATTGGGCCATAAATCAAGCATAAGCAAACTTAAAAGGACCAAAATTTTACCATGCACCTTGTCTGACCACAGTGGAATGAAAATAAACATTAATACCAACAAGGTCCCCCCAAAACCCACAAAGACATGAAAACTAAACAACATGATGCTAAACAACTTCTGGGTCAATGATGAAATCAAAACAGAGATTAAAACATACCTGGAAATAAATGAAAATGGTGAACTATCTTACCAAAACCTGTGGGATGCCGTGAAAGCTGTAGTAAGAAGGGAACTTATATCCCTGCAAATGCACATGAAGAAAATGGAAGGATCACAAATTAACAGCCTAACAAGTCATCTAAGGAAGCTGGAAAAGGAAGATCACGAAATCCCTAATTTCTGCAGAAGAATCCAGATCACCAAAAATAAAAGCCCAAATCCAGGACATAGAAGACAAAAAAATCAGTGAAACAAAAAGCTGGTTCTTTGAAAGAATAAACAAGATCGGTGGTCCCCTAGCTAGACTGACCAAGAAAAAAAGAGAAAAAAACCCAGATAAGCAATATCAGAAACACAAAAGATGAAGTCACATCTGACCCTGAAGAAATACAAAAGATCACTAGTGACTGCTATGTACACTTGTATGGAAACAAACTTGAAAACTTAAGGAAATGGAGGAATTTCTGTCATCACACAACCTGCCTAGGTTGAAACAAGAAGAAATTGAGACCCTAAATAGACCAATAACAATAAAGGAAATTGACTGCATAATAAGAAAACTACCTACAAAAAAAAAAGCCCTGGATCAAATGGCTTTCCAGGAGAATTCTACAAGACATTTAAGGAGGAGCTGTTACCAATCCTACTGAAGGTATTCCAGGTGACTGAGAAAGATGGAACCTCCTGAAATCATTTTAAGAAACTAACAACACATTGATACACAACCCAGGTAAAGACCCAACAAAGAGAGAACTATCGGCCAATATCTTTGATGAACATAGATGCTAAAATTCTCAACAAGATCCTAGCAAACCGGATTCAACAACACATCTCAAAAATCATCCATCATGACCAAGTAGGCTTCAAGCCTGGGATGTAAGTCTGGTTCAACATTTGTAAAACCATAAATATAATTAAATACATCAACAGATGTCAAAACAAAAATCACATGTTATATCATTACATGCAGGAAAAGCTATTGATAAAACCCAGCACCACTTCTTGATAAAAACCCTCGAACATTTAGGCATATGAGGAATATACCTAAAAACAGTAAAAGCCATCTACAAGAAATCCACAGCCAGCATACTCCTAAATGGACAAAAATTGGAACCATTTCCCCTGAAAACTGGAAC
>NW_007231508.1:3462-6896 GCF_000164805.1 Carlito syrichta | reverse complement strand
AGAGAATCTGTCAAAAACCTCCTTACACTGATAAAGGCCTTTGGCAAAGTCTCAGGATATGAAATAAATGTGCAAAAGACAATCGCATTTCTCTTCACCAATATTAAATAAACAGAAACCAAAATAAAAAGCACAATTCCATTCAAAATAGCCACACACAAAAATGAAATACCTTGGCATCTTCCTAACCAGAGACATGAAATAACTTTACAATGAAAACTATAAAACACTGCTCAAAGAAATCAAAGATGACACAAACAAGTGGAATAATATCCCATGCTCATGGATTGGAAGAATCAACATTGTGAAGATGTCCATCTTACCTAAGGCAATCTACAGATTTAATGCAATACCCATCAAATTACTGGATACATTCTTCTCAGACCTAGAAAAAACAACACAGGAATTCATATGGAAACACAAACATCTAAGAATAGCCAGAACAATCCTCAGCAAAAAAAAAAGCAGGTGGTATCACATTACCAGACTTTAAACTTTACTATAAAGCTACAATCAAAAAACAACTTGGTATTGGTATAGGACTAGGCATATAGATCAGTGGAATAGAATTGAGATTCCAGAAGCAAAACCTCAGTTTCTCAACCAACTCATCTTCGACAAAGCCTCCACCACCTACCACAGGGGAGAGGAGAACCTATTCAGTAAATCGTGCTGGGAAAACTGGCTGACCACATGCAGAAGATTGAAACAGGACCTCTATCTATCCCCATACACAAAAATTAACTCCAAATGGATCAGAGACCTAAATGTAAAAACTCAAACCATAAGAACTTTAGAAAATGAAGGACATACCCTCATGGAAATTGGAACTGGCATCCAATTCCTAAACAAAACCCAAAACCACAGGCCATAAGAGAGAAGATAGACAAATGGGACCTCATTAAAGTGACAACCTTCTGCAAAGCCAAAGAAACCACCAAGAGAGGAGGGAGACAGCTTACAGACTGGGAAAAAGTATTTGCCAACTCTAGGTCTGACAAAGGTCTAATATCTTGGATCTATAAGAAACTCAAACATTCTGAAAAGAAAAAAACAAACACCCCATTATAAAATGGGCAAAAGATATGAACAGACACTTCTCAAATTAAGACATCCGAGCAATCAACAGACACATGAAGAAATGTTCAACCTCACTAATCATCAGGGAGATGCAAATCAAAACCACACTGAGATACCACCTAACTCCAGTCAGAATGGCAATTATCAATAACTCAAAAAATAACAGTTTCCGGAGAGGGTGTGGCAAAAAGGGAACACTTCTACACTGTTGGTGGGAGTGTAAATCAGTGCAACCTCTGTGGAAAGCAGTGTGGCAATTCCTAAAAGCTCTTAATATCAACCTCCCATATGACCCCGCAATCTCCCTACTGGTAATATGCCCTGAAGAACTCAAATCACTCTATCAATAAGATACCCGCACATGTATGTTTATCGCAGCATTGTTCAAAATAGCAAGAACCTGGAAGCAACCACGCTGTCCATCAAAAGAGGACTGGATTAAAAAAATGTGGTACATATACACGATGGAATACTATGCAGCCATAAAAAAGAAGAAAATCATGAATTTCGCAGCAAGCTGGGTGGAACTAGACTCTATAATACTGAGTGACCTTTCACAGAAACAAAGATCTGAGTATCACACGTTCTCACTCATATAGTGGACCTTGATCATCCAACATAGTACCATAAGAAAATGACTGACAGTGGTGGGAAACTATGGGGGTGGGGAATGGGATTAATGGTAGTAACCATTTGTCTGGGGATAGGGTTACACCTCTTATCAACAAGGGTGCCTGAATGAAGCATATCTGTATACCTAACCCTTAACTGTACCCCACAATATCATAATAAAAAATATTGATTATAAAAAAATGAAACATGACAGTTTGTCTCCAAGGCTATTATAAGGCTTTTTTTCCCTACAAATTTTCATTAACATTAATATATGTGTGTGCTTCATTTTTCATTTTTGTGGGTGTGCTCTGTTGCTTCTGTGATTGCTTTTGATCTTATGACATGTATGATCTTTTTTTTGTTTCTATTTTCTTCTGATCACAGCACCTTTCAAAGCATCTTCTGTAGATTTGGTCTGGAACCAGTATATTCTTTTAGTGATTGGATGTTTGGAAAGTTTTTTAAACTCCATTACTGATGAAGCTTAGCTTGGTTGGGTAGGGAATTCTTGATTGAACTTTATCTTTGAGAATATTAAAGATTAGGATCGATCCCTTCTGGCTTGTAGTTTTCTTCAGAAAAGTCTAGAGAGATTCTGATGGGTCTTCCCTGGTTGGTAGTCTGAACTTTTTCATTGGTACATTTAGGATTTTTTCATTTATACCTTCTTTGTGTAGGGAAATTACAGTGTATCTTCTCATAAGATGTCTTGCAAGTTTCTCAGAATCTCTTGTCCTTGTTTAGTTGTGTCTCTGGCCAGCTGAGAAAATTGCTCTTGAATTAACTCATGGAATGTTGTTTCAAGTTGTTTTCTGTCTCTCTTTTTTACTACAGATGTTTGACTTCTTGATAAATTGCAAATCCCTTGGAAACTTTCTTCTTAAGTTTTTTCCCCTATATTTTTCATAGATTGGGTTGATTCCATATTTTGGTCTTTGAGCTCTGAGTTTCTTTCTTCTGCTTGGTCAGTTCTGCTTCCTATACATTGTTGGGAGCCAGCCTTGGAGGCCCACCTTATTGACAAAGTCCAGGTGCACTGAGGACCCCTGGCCGCAAAGCGAGTCCGGGCAGCTGAGGCCCTTCTGTCTTCCGTCTTTGCTGTTGGTACAGCTGAAGAAATTCTATGCAGTCGTGGAAGAAGATGGCATGTTTATGCAAAGAATCACAGCTAACCTGGAAATGTCATGGTTTATTTTTCCATTTTCCCACTATGCCGCTTGGCCTTTTCTAACATATGCAAGGGTTAAACTCTGAAGCACATCAAGAATGCTTTCTTTCACTTGGTTATAAGTTACTAGATATTGCTGAAGTAATAAATAATATAAGTATATCCACTCCTTATTTGATTTAGGATTATGCAGTTTAGTGTTTAGACATAAGGATTTTTAAAAGCACAAGTTTATAGTAAGTTTATTATGAATTCATTATAAGTTCTAACACTTGTATAGGAGTTATGTAGGTGATTTATAACACTTTTCACTGACTTAGGATAAAGGTTAATGTTAAGGTTTTTACTTAATTCAATAGTTAAAACTCTAAGTTAACATTTATAGAGTGGGTTTTCACTGAACTCATAATATAATAATCAGACACTTTTATGACAGATCAGCTAAAACAGAAAGTAACCTTGAGGGGCCTGGGAAACATTACTAAAAGCTTCTTTTGAGTTCTCTTTAGAAACAAGCACTGTAAGATAAGAGAAAAGTAACGAGGACATCTGGACAAGGGAGGCAATCGAA
>NW_007231508.1:0-3304 GCF_000164805.1 Carlito syrichta | reverse complement strand
TTTCTTTGTCTTGCCCCTTCACAAATGGTATAAAAGCTCTGTGTTAACTAGCATTAAATCATCACCTGTTCAAGAAGCAGGTGTCCGGTATATGGTCTTCGTCCATTGCCTATCCATCTCTCCTTCAGGATATCTCACGACCCTTGCGGGGTCAAGTATAAAAATTTTCAATTTTAGGTATTACAGCTTTGATAGCCATTGCTATGAGTTAAGCTGTTTGCAGCTTGTCAGGTCTTTACAAAATAATTTTAATCTCAACACTAACATTATGTTACAGGTGTACTGCGTCATTTAAAAACTGCTAGTCTTCATGCTGTCTCTTCCTTCTCCCCCACTAACATAATTGTTGTTTTATAAACCATTCAATTACATATTTGTGCTAGTATAAAACCTGTTTATGCTACTCATTATTCATACTCATTCTACCCTTCCTTGATCCATTATCTAAAGTGGCATATGTTGATTATGTTCTACAAAGCCAAGTTATCTGAGGAGCAGTGTAAGGTATTACAATTAAAACAGGCTTATGGCCAAAAAGCTTTTTGACTTTCACGTACCATGTTTGACATACTTAAGCCATTTTTCTTTAATGCTTGAACCTTCTGTTTTTGTTTTATACCCTTTTTTCTCTTCCTTTCCCTTTTCTTTTTTTAAACAACCAGCCATTTATAATGTACCATCCTAGATTTTTCCTATACAATTATTTCTCTTTCCTTTATTCTTTTTTACTAAAAACATATCTTATACCAACAATCTTTTTTACATTTTTCCTAACCTTAGAGCTCTAACGAAAGCAGTAAGTTTATAAGCAGTGGAAGGGCTTAGATAGGATTCAACTATTAATAAAATAACTATTGGTTTGTTCGCTACTAAGACCACTGGATGGTAACTTTTAGAAGATATGTATGTGAAAGAATTTTTTTTGTCTTGCCCCTTCATGAATGGTATAAAAGTATAGTAGCAAACAAACCAAGATTCCCATAGGCATTTAGACAACAAGTCTTATTCATAAAGCCAACAATGATACTTTCAGTCCAATGTCCCAAATTACAGTTAATTTAAGTATACATTTGTTTTGGAATATTTAATTGTGAAAAGTAATATTTTAGAGGGGAGAGGGTTAATAGGTTGTCTTTTTTGGAATGTGAAATTGGTATTTTAAAGTTGTAGTATTTTGGTGGTGAATTTTATGGGATTGTTGAGTTTAATTATTAAAGAATTTTTAAGCGAGAGACACATGGTTAATTTTAATTTCACGGCTTCATATTAAAAAACAAAAAAGGGGGAGATATTGGGAGCCAGCCTTGGAGGCCCGCCTGATTGACAAAGTCCAGGTGCGCTGAGGACCCCCAGCTGCAAAGCGAGTCTGGGCAGCTGAGGCCCTTCTGTCTTCCGTCTTTGCTGTTGGTACAGCTGAAGAAATTCTGTGCAGTCATGGAAGAAGAAGATGGCATGTTTATGGAAAGAATCACAGCTAATTTTTCTTCATTTTTCAATCAAAAATCATTATTGTCTATATTAATCAATGTGGGAATTTGTGGAAAAATAATCTTGCTACTGTTATGTTTGCTTCCAGTCATCTTCAAATCATTAAAAAATAACATCTCTCAACTAAACACAAAATTTCATGACTTCGTATTAAAAAACAAAAAAAGGGGGAGATGTTGGGAGCCAGCCTTGGAGACCCACCTGATTGACAAAGTCCAGGTGCGCTGAGGACCCCCGGCTGCAAAGCGAGTCCAGGCAGCTGAGGCCCTTCTGTCTTCCATCTTTTCTGTTGGTACAGCTGAAGAAATTCTGTGCAGTCGTGGAAGAAGAAGATGGCATGTTTATGCAAAGAATCACAGCTAACCTGAAAATGTCATGGTTTATTTTTCCATTTTCCCACTATGCCGCTTGGCCTTTTCTAACATATGCAAGGGTTAAACTCTGAAGCACATCAAGAATGCTTTCTTTCACTTGGTTGTAAGTTACTAGATATTGCTGAAGTAAAAAATGATATAAGTACATTCACTCCTTATTTGATTTAGAATTATACAGTTTAGCATTTAGGCATAAGGTTTTTTAGAAGCATAGAATTATGCAGTTTCGTGTTTAGACATAAGGTTTTTTAGAAGCACAAGTTTATAGTAGTTTATTTTGAATTCATTATAAGTTCTAACACTTATCTAGGAGTTATGTAGATGATTTATAACACTGTTTTCACTGACTTAGGATAAAGATTATTGTTAAGGTTTTTACTTAATTCTATAGTTAAAACTCTAAGTTAACATTTATAGAGTAGGTTTTCACTGAACTCATAATATAATAATCAGACACTTTTATAACAGATCAGGTAAAACAGAAAGCAACCTTGAGGGACCTGAGAAACATTACTAAAAGCTTCTTTTGAGTTCTCTTTAGAAACAAGCACTGCAAGATAAGAGAAAAGTAACGAGGACATCTGGACAAGGGAGGCGATCATGGGACTCTAAAAAACATGAGAGCCTAAGATGGGAAAATTCCTGACACATAAAAAATATACACTTAAAAAAACTTTCTTGAGACATTTCAAGGACTGTAATTTGGGACATTAGACTGATAATGTCATTATTGGCTTTATGAATAAGACTTGTTGTCTAAATGCCTATGAGAATCTTGGTTTGTTTGCTACTAAAGTCTATGGGAATCTTGGTTTGTTCGCTACTAAAGCCTATGGGAATCTTGGTTTGTTTGCTACTAAGACCACTGGATGATAACTTTTAGAAGATATGTATGTAAAAAAATTTTGTTTGTCTTGCCCCTTCACAAATGATATAAAAACTCTGTGTTAACTAACATTAAATAGTCATCTGTTAAAAAAAACAGGTGTCCAATATATAATCTTCATCCGTCACCTATCCGTCTCTCCTTCAAGATATCTCACAACCCTTGTGGGGCAGGCCTCCACAAGTGGCACCCAACGTCAAACTATAATCAATCCTTATTATTCTTTTTGGGTTGTTCTAATTCTCCTCCAATATGTTTTAGTTTACCTAAAAAATCAAACTACTTACATAAATTGTAAATTAACTAATTGTCTTACTTTTTCTAATTTATATAGAAAATTTATGATTCTTAAACAGCCTTCTTATTTAATGGTTCCTGTAAATCTTACATCTCTTTGGTATAATATATATTGTTTAGTGTTTAGATATGAGGTTAACTCACTATTGTCTCAACCAAAAAGATTTATAACAACTTTAATTTTTTTTTTTTCATTAATCAGTAGTTTTTATTATGGTTTTGTGGGGTACAGTTAAGGGTAGGTGTACAATGACGTTTC
>NW_007231507.1:1009704-1084522 GCF_000164805.1 Carlito syrichta | reverse complement strand
TCCTGCCCCTGGCTCGTGGCCCCGTCCCCGGCTCCAGCCCGTGCCCCTGGCTGGCGAGCGCCGCGAAGGTTCACGGCTCCGCGGGGCCCACCTTGCAGACGCCGCGGCGCGCCCTCCCCACCGTGGGAGCGCGCGCGTGAGCCGGCTTCCCGCAACGCTGATAGTGATGGGTTCGCGGGTTGAACAGCGACGGTTCGCCAGAGTCATCGCCGTAATGTTAGGGAAAGGGCGAGGACCTCTATTTTAATTTTTTTAATGGGAAAAACCTACAGGTCGTCTCCATGTATACGTCAGAGCCATTATAGAGTACATATCTTTATACTGTATACAGCAGCTGCATAACGGATGCATCCTGGTAATGTAAACATATGCATAATTTATACATCAAAGCCTTTGCTACCTCTCTGCGCCCCCCTCCTCCCTTTTAAAGATGCAGTCTTTCTCAATCCTTGACCCATATAGAGGTAGGAGATTTTTTAAAAAGAAGGCCATGTTCCTCAGTGCTTATCAGCTGAGTATCAAAGTCAAAGCTCTTCAAGAATTGGGCGTGTTTGAAACAAAATAGCGCCTGAGATGACTGATTAGCTAATTGTGACCCCGCAAGCGTCGTCCATGTCCTAGGTCATGATTTCGCACGAGAGCAAGTCTGATCCTTTTGCAATGACCGTCTTATTTCTGTTCCTCATAAGTGGCATCGGCAAGCTTGCTGTCTTATCAGAATGGATCGCTATGTCTCGATAAGGCATCAGGCCCATGAGAAAGCAGGTGTGTGACGTTGGCTGCCAGGTGTTTTTCTAATCTGAATTCTTCCAGGGCGGTTACTCAACACCGTTTTGCGTTGTTTCCGACAACACATCGCTTTGTCAGAAGTAAAGTGGAATTGACTTTCATAGGAAGCGCTGGGTTTGATGCTCTCAGTGAATTTTCGTGAGACCTAAAAGATCAAAGAGTCGATCAGTCATCGATAGGGTTTTCCATTTTTATAAAAGTAGCCTAAGGACAAGACTTGAATGTGTGCATGCGCTGTTGAAATCCTTCCCGACTGAAGGAATATGTGAATGGAGTGATCTAAAAAGCCATTGCGGACTGGGGCTCTGCCACAGGACATTTTGGGAAGTCACCAGAGGGCGCTAGATGCAAATGATAGATAATGTTTAAAAAAATGTATTTGCTGGATAGTTAGAAGTTATTGATCTATTTGAAGTTCGCCTTTTAGCATCCTTGCGCACAGTGCATTCTACAATAACTCATACGATAAGTTAATTTTAATTCACTCTTTAAATTGGATTTGTGTTACACATTCTAGTTCTCAGGCAGTGGCTCATGCCTGTCACCCCAGCACTTTGGGAAGCCAAGGTGGGAGGACTGCTTGAGCCCAGAAGTTCAGGACCAGGCTAGACAACACAGCAAGATCTTGTCTCTAAGAAAAAAATTAGAAAAAAATTAGCCAGGCATGGTGATGCTCGTCTGTAGTCCCAGTTACTTAGGAGGCTGAGGTGGAAGGATCACCTGACCCCAGGAGTTGAGGCCCCGGCGAACTGTGAGGAAGCCACTGCCCTCCAGCCGGGGCCACAAAGTGAGACCCTGACTCAAAGAAATGACAAAAAAAATCTAGTCATCTATAATCATGAAAATTCCAGAGGCACTCAGGAGATTTTCCGGGTTCTTTGTTAGGATTTTATGAAGTGTTATTTAAGATAAGAACATTATAGACGGAGACCCACTTGGGAAGACAAGCCAGGGCTTTCTGCCTGTGTATGCTTTTCCTCTGGAGACTGTCTACTCCCTTGCCCTCTCCTGTGAGCGGGCTGCTGGCTTCTCTGATTCCCTGGCACCTCAGCTGCTGTGACAACAATGCGTTCCCATGGCAACCACTCACAGGGCTTGGGCAGAACCTGAAGGGGAAGGCAGGAAGTTCTAGCTTAGTGGACACGGTGCGCCCTCATCCCCTCCTTTTCATGCACTCTTACTCCCTCAGGTTAAAGGTTGATGTGGGAGACAGGCCTCCATGGCAAGCTTCCAAACTGCCAGAGGAAAGCTCTCCTTGCCCGGCCGTATTGCCTGTCTCAGTCTGAATTAGTGGAGCTGGGACATGCTTGTGTGATTCAACACAGGGGTGAGCTTACTGTCGCACAGCCAGGTAACCACTATGCACATTGGCTCTGAAATAACTAACTGTGCCCCTATGTTTTATTTAAAGAAACAAATGACTCAAACTATGGTTGCTCATTTTGCTGGGTGTCCGAAAGAATCAAGCCATAGGAAAGAGAGCTTCGCATTTTTTGAGGCATTAAGAGATAACTATGCTGAGATACATTTTATTTTCAGATATGAAGTATGCCAATTTCATCTTTTGCTGATCCAACGTTACTTTTCCTTATTTCTTGATAAAAGACTTGAACATTTCCCCCCCACACATACCAATCTGCCTTTCTAATACAAATTGTGTCTTCTATTCAGACCACAGACAGCATTACAGAGTTGTTAACTTGTATTAAATTCCAAAGTAAGTTGGACTTCCAGGATAAGATTTAGAAATTCATTAGAGCTGTGCTTCACCAGCCATAATAGGCACATGTTTGTATTTGTATATGTGTATGTGTTTGAAGTTTACAGTAATTTATGTTCAAATATTTAAATAACACGAGACAGGGCCAGCTCTTTCCAGCTGGCCCAGGAGTGTGCTTGGAAATGTTTAGCAAGCTCTTAGGGTGGGGGCAGAAGGATCTCCGATTTGTAACATGGGCTGATTCCCGTGATGTAAAACCCCCCACCATGGTCGATTGCAGGCTATCAGTGTGATGTCACTGAACACAGAGAGAGTTAGGAAGTGATGTCCCCAAATCAGCAATTTGCAGCCCTTCTGAACACACTCATGACGTCTGCCCCTCACACGTTCATTTCTAAACCAGTCTTCCTAGACTTGATGCTGTGGTCATAAAACCTCTTGAAATCAAGTCGTTTAGGGCACTGAATTAAGCAGCCATCTGTGACCTTTTTCTTCTTTTGGAAAAAAAAAAATCTATATAGGGCCAATGTCTTATTTAAAGGATTCTTAAAGATCGGGAATCTTACTAATATTTTTTAGCCACAACGCTATTGCTTGAAATCACAAGTCAAGAGTTTTGGGGATTATCATCTTAAAACATGAGCTTCAAGTTAATTTACAATGTTCAGCTTATTGCAGTTATACTTTGACTTATCTCTAAAGAGTAATCAGTTTATAATGAGATGTTATGCTTATTTTGTTCATTCATTGAATTTCTTAGCTATGACCTTTTTCATACTCATTTGCGTATAAATGAGACTACACGTTTGAAACCACCGAGGATTATTTTTTGACCACATAAGGACTTCTCGAGCTTGGCAGTACTGGCATGTTGTTGTGGGGTGTGTCCTGTGAACTGCAGCATGTGTAGCAGTGGCCCTGGATTCTACCCACCAGATTCCAGAAGTGTCATTCTCCCTTCCCCGTTTACTGAGGACCAAAACTGCCTCCCAACATTGCCCAGTGTCACCTGACCATGGGAGGAGGGGGATATCAGTGTTGCCTGACCGTGGGAAGAGGGGGATATGGTTCTGAAAACCAGAACCATGGACAAAAGGGAAAGATAGATCTTCCTCCCTCATCCTCAGGAAGGGACTGTGATGAAGCCAGTGAGTGCCTTGACAGTGGAGTGGAGTTGGTGGACCACGGCCCCACAAAGCAGCTGTTGAGAGCCGAATATTACCTCTTCAGGAATTTTACAAGCTGGTTATTAGAAATTGAAATACATAAATCGAAATGATTACATTTAAAAACATTAAAATGCTCAAAACACATCACTGCATGATTATTTTACTATTTATTTGCTATATTTTTACTAGACTATGTAGAGTATATATTTACATATATGTAATATACTATATATAGCATATAAGCACATGTACATAGTACCTACATATTTACTATATATAGTGTTTACTATATTTTGCTATTACTATGCTTTGGTGGTTTTCTCCATCCATTGCATCTGTGTGGTAGACATACTGTACAACGGTGGCTGCTGCACATCTCTCTGCAACTCCACGCTTGGTGATGGCACCATGAGCCACTGAAATCAGCAGTGATGGGAATACTCACGCTAGGGAAATTGGCAAGTGCTGAAAACCAGCCCATTTTTCCCCAGATTGCTGGTTGTCAAACATTGATCAGCACAGCACGATATGTGTGCTTGTAAAAGAATCATGATCAATCGTCATTTTGCAAGATGCATATTATATCCTCCCCCAGTAAAGGGCGCATATTCACATATTATCTGTCCTCCAGAATAAAAGTTATAAGAATATGCCTTCTATCATCTGGGAACAATGTGACTTTTTAACAGTAGAAATCATCTTTTTATGTGCAATAAAACGTGCTCACTGACCACTGCTTGGAACAAGCCAACCTGCTTCCTGTGGTCCTTCCTCTGCCTGGCTGGCTGTGGTGAAAGGAACTGGTGGGGGGCTGGAGGGGCAGGTGTTCACATGGCTGCCTCACACCGGCCTTGCCCTTTCTTCCAGACAACCAGGCATGACAGAAGCAGGGTCTCTCGGCAGGAAAGCAGTTTTGGGAATGTCGACTACGAGTGTCCCATGGACAGATGGAGAATGCATGTGCCAACACCCCATGTGCTCATTCCTGGTGCATGTTTTCCTTTCTTCTACCACTGCATACAGTTTAACCGGATTTGTTTTCCTTTGTCACCTTTCTGAGTACAATATTAAATGATCCTGATGTGTTCCACCCTACAAGATGCCGGTTACCTGCTTTGATATGTGTTTCAGCAGTTAGTTGGCAAGTTGTCTATCAGAACCCTTTACTGCCCCTTGGCCAGGTACCCTCAGAGTGCCCATCTGTACCTGTATAGAAAGCCCTGCTAATAGGGCCCAAGGGTGCCTGGCTCCAGGCTCAGCAGAGTTGCATATCGAAGCCATTGGCCCTAGGAAGAGGAAGCCTTGGGTAGCAGAGGCCTTTGCCAAGCTCTCCGTCTCACTGCTTGCTTGAGGGAATTGTCTGCCTGGCCTGAGACCCTCACCTTGTCGGTGGCTGCAGCCCTGGGGACTCTCCAGACAGTGCCTTGCCATCCACCCCTGGCCTCCTCTGCCCCTCGCAAACCCAGACACCTGCCTTTTGTGACCAGCCACTAGCTTCTTCCCAGTCCGCTGTTGTGAAACCATTCAGTTACCTACTAAGAAAGAATAGACCCTGGGTACACAAGCCTCTGCACTGACAGAGTTTTGATTGTGAAGCAAACTTTCTGTATTCAGAAATTAATAATTCCTTATATACTGTTCACTTTTGGCAAATGCCACTTCTTAAGAATGCTGTTTTATTTTACCTTATGATACCAAAAAGCGTGTCCAACTCAGGCCAAAGCAGAAAAAGGCCCTGGTTATTAAGAATCTAACAGAACAGTCTCCTAACATACGTAGCTCATAAAAAAAAGAAGTTGACAGGGTACAGTGGCTCACGCCTGTAATCCCAGCACTTTGGGAGGCTGAGGCGAGGGGATCACTTGAGCCCAGAAGTTCAAAATCAGCCTGGGCGACATAATGAGACCTCGTCTCTACAAAAAAAAAATCAAAAAATTAACCAGGCATGGTGTTGTGCACCTAGAACCCCAGCGACTCTAGAGCCTGAGGTGGGAGGACCACCCAAGCCCAGGAGGTTGGGGCAGCAGTGAACTGTGATCGTGCCACTGCACTCCAGCCTGGGCAACAGAGTGAGACCCCCAACTTAAAGGACAAGAACAAAAAAGCAGAAGAATATGACTGAAGGAATGTTTTAGAACTATAAAAACGATTACATATGGTAGTTACTCTCTCAGTGAACTATAATCCTAAAAGTTCAGTTTTGGTTTTATTTAGTTGGTAATCTATTTTTCCTTCTAAGTGACGTAGAACTTGCTGGATTGGTAATGACACAGGATGGGGCAACGTTGACTCAAGTAAACGCCCCTTTTATGATTTCCCCTCTGAACTCTGATTGTGTGTGTTCCACAATCTGAACTGAGAGTGGGCGGGTGTTGCATTTTTCCTCCTCATTCTTCACTAGATGACGATGTCATCTGATAGTTAGTCTTGTACTCTAAAACGTCCTGATTCTTCTCAGATACCTAAAATGATGCAGCCGCTTCCTGCTATTTCTATTTCAGAATACGACCTGATCTCTGCCTACGAGGTTGACCACAGGGGCGATTACGTGTCCCATGAAATCATGCACCACCAACGGCGCAGGAGAGCCGTGGCCCAGGCAGGGGTCGACTCTCTTCACCTTAGGCTGAGAGGCTCCAGGCACGACTTCCACATGGATCTGAGGACTTCCAACAACCTGGTGGCTCCCGGATTTACCGTGCAGACCTTGGGAGAGGGAGGCACTAAGTCTGTGCAGACGCTGCCGCCGGGGGATTTCTGTTTCTATCAGGGCTCCTTGCGGTCCCACAGAAACTCCACCGTGGCCCTTTCCACCTGCCAAGGCTTGGTGAGTACAGCGCGCATCCCTGGGAGTAAGGTGCAGGAACAGTGCCGCGTGCAAAAGGGAAGTGTCACCAGAGATTTCCCTCAAAATGGCATAGATACTCATGTGATACTGCAGTGCAAACTACACAGGAGAAAAAGTGTCAAGTGATACTTTCCAGAAATAGTATGTTCCCTCCTTTGACTCATTGGGAAGTAGTGAACACACCCACCCTTTTGTTCTGGAATAATTGTGGAAGAGTGCTTTGGTCTGGAAATGGTACGACTTGTAGCCAGGTCTTAACACATGCATTTCTTCAGAGATGTTTTTAACTCTCATTTACTGGCCTGTTACAAAGACTGGAGAAATGTCTCCATTTTGAATAGGATGACAGTGTTGAGCAGATTGGCTGTGTGGATTGTTTGGTCAGCTGTTGGGAAGACTTTGAGGACTTCATGTCTGTCCCTCTGATGATGACAGTGTGCTTCCACACTAGCACATCGTCTGTAGCAGGACATTGCTGGTCCTCTTGGGCTGATGGGCCATGGGCACATGTCCCATGTTCTGAATGTCCAATTTAAGTGTTGCACATCACCTAGATGCTTCAAGTGCACAGGGACTCTAGAGCGAGGGCTTCCGACCAAGTGCAGAATCTACCTGTCTCCCTCAGGCCTTCCCAGTCCGAAATCTCACTGACTGGTCTTTTACTTTTCTTAACATATTTTTATATTCTTAGGGAACACATTGCTTAGGAGATGCTGAGATTCTTGGCCAGAAATGAGTTCTTCAGACACAGCGGGGCGAAATGTGACTCAGAGAGCAGAGTAAAAATGTGTGATCAAAACACTTTAAGGTCTTGATCACGTTAAAGGTTTAGCAAATACATTTTTGGACATGTATTGCTTCCCTGGAAAATGCCTTCAGTTTGCCTGAAAATTTCTTCCCAGTTTAAGGAGAGGAAATTGAGATCCCATGTCTCATAAGGATTTTGTGTATGAGTATGGGAGTATTGGATACTGAATGGGCATTCATGGCCAGTTCTTTAAAATACTAAGTATATGCAAATACTACACCTTATTAAAAAATATTTTTAAAATATTAGCATTCTGCTTTTTAGGGAAATTTGATATGAGTTGATGTCATTTCTGTTTTATTTGCAAGAGATTTTTGGGTTGAGTTGCCAGGGAGAGGGGTGGTGGTGATTTGGCACTCTTGTTGAGCATGAAGACAATGGAGCTGACTTCTTCCACACTCTCCCAGGAAAAACAGGTCTTCCTTAATAGGTTAGAACTCTGCATGTCATGCACAAAAGGAAGACATCTCTTCCTTGGCTTTCTTCCATAAAGCCTTAGACCGGAAATGGAAGCCATTTGTGTGGTAGCAAGTTGCACCATCCCTTTGCAGCATCCTTGAATTTGTTTGTATAGACTGGGTTAGGTGCTTCCTGCCAGCTCAGCAGGAGTGCAAGCTCGCTGATGCCCCTGGGTCTCCTGAGCCAGAACTCTCTCAGGGTGGCTAAGCCATACCCCGGAATCTGTCCTATGAGTTGAGGAGGCTGGCAGCTGCTTGAGATTTCTGGCTCTCTGTGAACCTGATGGCAGCAAACAGCAAAAGCTGTAAGTGTCCAATTAGGTGAAAGATAAAATGACAAAGAACAGAAAAAAATGCTTCTCTAGTTAATCACCACTGGTATTGTGGTCACTGGAATAGAAAAGTATGTGTCTTGACCATTAATCTTCCAAATACCTAAATTCCAACTTAACTGATAGTTTGTCTACTTATGACCATTACAGAAGTGACCTCAAGTAGACTGAAGAATGTGAGGTTTAGAGGTGTTTTCTGTAAATAAGACAAATCAAAGGCATCTTAAAGAAAAACAAGGAAAAAAATTTTTAAAGCCCTCCTTTGTTAGCCATTTAATATTGAATGACTGCTGGTAGGTTATTTCTTTCCTGATTAATGATTACCCATTCCTCATTTATGTAATCCATTAACATTTGGAGAACAATAGTGTGTCTTTTACATTAGTTGATGGCTTTTTTTTATTGTCCTCATTCTTGTCTCTCTCTCAGAGGCTAATGGGAGTCCAAGGTGGATCTTAGTTAAGCTTTTTGGCAGGGTTTCTGGTTGAACTTGGTCTGCCCAGGTCTCCAATGGCAACATCAGGGAGTCACTAGGATTCTCTTCTCTCCATCCTATCCTCAGTCAAGCAGGTTTGCAGAGCCTAGTGGGGAATACTTTGAAAACAAGGTCCCTTTTAGTGGGATATGTTGTCTATTTTATTCTCTCTGTTTAATCTACAGGATGAGAGCATTATTTTTAAGTTTAAACACATATTGCTTAATGAAAAGTATAATGTCATACATCATTCAATTAGAGAAAATGTTTTACTATTGTGAGACAGTGTAGATTCCAAACTGATGTACAATGTTTCCCCCCGATTCTCAGATTTTGAGTTGGAAAGAATTTGCTGTAGCCCTCAGTCAGCTGGTTTGAAGAACACTGTGAAAAGGAGTCATCAGGGCTGTAGAGTAAATAAATAGTCATAAAAGGGAAAGGCAAAACTAAACAAGCATTGTATGTTGGATCTCATGTTCATGATGATAATGTGAATGATAAGTGACCTCCGGAATTGTGTGTGACTGGAATCTGCCAGACTTGGGTCCAGGGAGTTTATTGTTTAATGAGAGAGGCAGGGAACAGGCGATTTCCCTACAGGGTGATGAAACAGGGACAAATATGGACACCAGAGTGGTGGTAGTTGGAGAGGGTCAGGGTAGAATTTCAGAGACTGTCCAAAACCCAGCTCAAGTTAGAATGTGATGCCTATAGATGGAGGAGTAGCAGACAGTCCTGGGGAAGACTGCTATCACCACAAAGTTCATGAAATCCTTGTTAACATCACTGATAAATGTGAAGAGTTTAATATTCGCATACTAAGTCCAAGTCTAATGAACTAAATAAGATCTGTGAGCCTTAAAAATATATCTAAAGTTAACCTGATATTGCCGCCAAGTATCTCTTACCTAATTAAATAAGGATTAATTTTGAAAAAATAGTATCTGACATGTATATATATATATGTCTGTACCAAACTGACATCAGAAATCTGTTGTAGTCACCAACCACCATCACATAAATATGTGTCACTCAGAAAGTTAAATAATGGATAAACGTACTGGGCTAGACGATGATGATGACAAAACAGAAAGAATAGTATCAACTTATCGAATGCTGTGTGCCGAACACTTTGTCAATCGTTTTACATGGGTTATCTCACTTAGCCTGATGATAAGTCTAAGAGATAGGTACTGTTTTTTAAAAACCTTTATTGAGATATAATTCACCCTTTAATTAATTAATTAACTCTATTAATTAACTTCCTGTCTAATAAAGGTTCTCCCTTTAAAATGTATACTTTTTTTGTTTTGTTTTTAGTATATTTTCAGAAGTGTGCATATATCACCAGAATCTAGCTGGAAACATGTATACCACCTTGAAAAGAAGCCTCTTATAATCAGCTTCTAGTTCCCCAAATCTTTCTTCCATTCTTGTCACCCATTAAAGTACTATCTGTCTCTATAGATTTGCCTAATCTGGCAATTTATTATAAACAGAAACATACAGTATATGGTATTTGTGACTAGCTTCTTTCACTTAGTGTAACATGTTCTAGGTTCTTCCCATGTTATTGGAAGTAACAGTACTTTATTCCTTTTCATTGCTTAATAATCCAGTGTATACTTATACCACATATTTTATTTACCTGTTTATTGTTGATGGACATATTGTTTTTACTTTTTTAGCTATTGTGAATAATGCTGCTACAAACATTTTTATGCAAGTTTTTGTATGGATGTGCGCTTTCATTTTTCTTGTATATATACCTAGGAGTGAAATTCCTTGGTCATATGGAAATTCTATATTTAACATTGAGTGGGACTATTCAGTTGTTTTTCATAGTAGCTGTATCGGTTTATATTACCCTATCAATGTATGAGAGTTTCAATTCCTCCATATTCTTGCCAACCCTTTTTATTGTCTTTTTTCTTTTTCTTTTTCTTTTTTTTTGTACTAGCATCCTAGTGAGTATGGAATAGTATTAGTATCTCATTGTGGTTTTTATTTGTTGGATTGGGATTATTGACTTGTGAAGCAGGTTCACTGTACACTGGTAACCAATTTTATCTCAATCTGATGAGACAGAACACCCAACATATCACAAATTATATAAAGTGGATATATTACATGCAGATAGGCAGCAGTGACAGCAAACCCCTAGGAGTCATTGTATACTGGACCTTAAGGCTCAATATAGCTACCTGCGGTGGGTGAGTCTTAACTATACGTTGCACCACAGCTAAGACTCCCTGGATAGCACCTACCCTAGGCTTCATACCCTGGGGCACGTGGCACAATGGGCAAGTTCTTTACTTGGATTGTTACCTCCTGTCTCAAGGGATACTGGAACAGAATCTGGCCTATTTCCACCAGTTCCTCCCTATCTCAAGATGTTGTGTTTCCATCACATTTAACACTTATTCTTGAGAACTAAAAGGAAGAAAATGGGTAGAGCCAGGTTGATCCAAAAGCTGCCTGGACAGTTGTCCTGCACTGATTGACAGTTTTTATTGTTTTTCTTTCTTTTAAAAAAAATTTTTAGCATGAAACTTACTATGTTACCTATAAAAGCTGGACTGCATTAAAAAAATGTGGTATATATACACAATGGAATATTATGTAGCCATAAAGAAGGACAAGCATAGGACTTTGTAGCAACTTGGATGGATTTAAAGTCGATCATACTCAGTGATCTATCACAGAAAAAAAGAACAGAGTACCATATGTTTTCACTCATAAGCGGACCTGGAACAATTATTATAACACTATAAGAAAGGGATTGGCAAACTGGTAATCCCTAGTGGGAAACTGTCAAAGATGGGTGGGATTGGCAGTTGAGGGAAACTGCTAGTGGAGGGAAAGGCATACCTCATCAACAAGGGTATCTGCATAATCAATGTTTGTATACCTGACCCTGAATTGTATCCCACATCTTTATAAAAATAAAATTAAATACATAAATAAATAAAATTGTGGAGTACAATTCAGGGTTAGGTATACAAATATTCATTGTGCAGTTACCCTTGTTGATGAGGTGTGCCCCCCCAGGCATTTTTATTGCTTTTCTTTCAGCACTTTGAGTATGTCCTCCCACCACCTTCTGATTTCCATTGTATCTGATGATAAGTCAACTGTTTATCTCATTGTGGTTGATTGTGCATATTGTGTTATGCTTATGCAGGTATGTATGTATTGGTATCCATAGTGCATGTGTCGGTATGTCTAATGATATGCCACAGTTCTGAAGCTTTGTTCCTTTTTTTTCTTCCATCTTTTTTCTCTATATTCTTCAGGTTGCATAATCTCTATCAATTTATGCTCAAGTTTGCTGATTTTCTGCTGAAAGCTCAAATCTATTATGAAGGTCTTGTGGTAATTTTTTTTTATTTTGGATATTATACTTTTCAGCTCCAGAATTTTCATTTACTTCTCTTATAATTCATTTTTACTCAAATTCTCTATGTTATAAGATGTTGCCATTGTGGCTGTATTTATTGCTTTTTATCTTTTAAATTTTATTTTTATTATAGATATTTAAGGTGGAAAACATGATGTTTACATATATATACACACACACACACAAACACTAAAATGACTAGTACCTTCAAGCAAATTAATCTATTTATTGCTTTCATAGTTACATTTGTGTGTGTGTGTGTGTGTGTGTGTGTGTGTGAGAGAGAGAGAGAGAGAGAGAGAGAGAGAGTGTGTGTGTGTGTGTGTGTGTGTGTGTGTGTGTGTGTGTGTGTTGAGAGAGCACCTAAAATCTACTTCAGATCAAATTTTCAGTATACAGCACAATATCATTAACTAGAGTCCTTACACTATACGTTAGTTCTCTAGACTTACTCATTCCATGTAACTTCAAGTTTGTATTCTTTGATCTATTTCTCCCCATTTCCTTACCCTCCTTGTCCCTGAGAGGGAAAGTTCTAACCAGTGTTCTATTTCTATCATTCAACTTTTTCTTAGATTCCACATATAAGTGGGATCATGCAGTATTTTTATTTCTGTATCTGGCTTATTTCACTTAGCATAATGTTCTCCAGATTCACCCCAATTGTCATAAGTGGCTGGATCTCTTTCTATCAATTGCCGAGAGCCAAAATCTCCATTATGTTTGACAATGTCCTGAGGCATGAACTTCCCTTCATTCTGTTCCAAATAAAGTCAGACCCGGAGGCAAGCTTCTTGTCCTAGCTGCCTGTCTCTTTTCCTGGGCAAAATCTTCAAGACACTGATCTGCAGCTGGGACTGATAGAATGACCTGCTTCTCCTGTTTCTTCTAAACCCCTGCTCTATGGTCGAGCTCTGGCAGGCATGGTGTGGCCTCATGTCTTCTCCGCTTTTGCTTTCTGGCTTGAAACCTCCAACCTACACGTGAGGTGCGCTGTGGGTATTCAGAGCTCCGCAATTCTTGGCCTGCTAAGCCTGGAGTAGAACTTCCACCCTGTAAGTAGAGGCTCTTAGCAGAAGGGAAATTAGTTCTCGTGGCCACGCCTATCTGGAGGAGACATTATGCCTTATGGAACTTAGGGGATGACAGGTGCTATGGGCTTTCCTCTCTTGCAGTGCAAATGGAGCCCTGGAATAGGAGTTTCAGAGGGGACACAGATCCCCTATCTTACTGGCTACATATGCCTGGAGTAGAAATTCTGTTACACTGAGCTGGAATCAGGATGAGGATATTAGCAAACCATGCCTCAAATGCTGCCAAATTTCCCCCTTCTCTTCAAGATGGACTAAATTTTACTTAATGGTTGTCCCTCTATTTTTTATGCCCTTAGGACAATTTTTAGAGACTTTAGGTGACTGATGTGTGTGTGTGTGTGTGTGTGAATTTTCAACAGTTAAATGCTTGTTTCACTGGGCAGAGGGTCTATTGTGCTTCTTATATTGCCATTCCGGAAGTCTCTGTTAGGCACTACAGAGGGTGCCCAAAAAGTGTACACATTTTAAGAAAGGAAAAAGTCTGTACTAAAATTATAATACTCCATAAGATGAATCCAAGTCACATTTGACTTCTTCAATTACAAGATGTGCTCAAAGTGGTTGCCAACAGCATATAGCACTTCTGATGATGGCGACCGTCTCTTAAAATGTTTATACATTTCTTGGCACTCCTGGTACTACTAACACATTTTGCAAATCATTACCCAAGACCACTTTATTATCCCCATTTTGCAGATGATTCCCAAGCTAATTTCCTTCTTTTTTTGTGTGTGTGTTGGAGTCTTACTCCTCACCCAGGCTGGAGTGTAGCTGGCTCGCTCATGGCCACCCCAGCATCGCCCTGCTGGGCTCCGGCGATCCTTCCAACTCAGCCATTCAAGTAGTGGGAACTATAGGAGCGCACTACCATGCCCGGCTAATTTTTTGATTAATTGTAGAGATGAGGTCTCGCCAAGTTTCCGAGGGCTGTCTCAAATCCGTGGGCTAGAGCAATCCCCTCACATCGGCCTCCCAAAGTCCCAAGTTAATTCTTAAAAACATGGGATTTGGATCTAGGTAGTCTGGCTCTAGAATCAACATTTGAAACCACAGCACTTCCCTTAACTGTGAGGTTGTCACTGCCCCACAGAGACATGCAAGTTCACATGTGTCAATTTCCGTTGTGTCATCCTTGAACACTTTGTAAGGTGTTTCTCATTTGATTTCTGCTTCAATGCTATCTTTCTCATCATCTAGATATCATTCAGTTTAGTGACATCGTTTGTAGTATATTAAAATACACATGGCTTCAATCTTAATTACTTATTTCCAGGTTTTTTTTAGATACCAGACTATGAACTCTTCAAGAGTCCTTATATATTCATCATTGTATCTTCAAGTTCTTGCTACTAAAATGATTTTTTTTCCTTGCAATAAATGATTGTATCTCAAATTTACAAACAGAAATATTATATCTTCTCAACATCAGTTTGGGGTATGAATAAACATATAATTAGTTTTATAATTCATTTTATCTGTTGTCTTTCTATGATTAATGCCAGATGCCGCAAATTTTCTTTTGGACTGTATTTTTCTATTAAGAAATGATGTCTTCCCTAGTGGTTTTTGAAAAAATTATTTTTAGAAATTCCCTTGGCTAATACTTTTAAATAAAGTTTGTTTAGAAATGTTTTTTGTTGCTTATGACAGGAACAGATTTTTTTAAAGATTTCATACAAGTTCTGTATTTGGATTAACACTTAAAAAAAGAGTATCATTTATCTTTGGCATAAAATCTACATAAACTTTGGCTCCTCTTATACAAAACATGATGTTTGCTATGGCATTGATGCATGGGATAGGTATCACTTCTAAAATCTAATTTTCTCTTGTTTTCAAAAATGTTGGAAAACTTGTAAATGCTACAATTCCCTGTTCTGTTTATTCTGTCACTTGGTTGGAAACTTATTCATGGTCCTAGTTTGAATTGCACTGGGTTTCGTTTCCACCCACACACTCCAGGGATTCCCTGGAAATTCTAGTCACGGAGAGATTTTTCTAAAGCACCCAATAAATACTAGAAAACTGTCTGAAACAGTGCCAAGTTTTCAACTGACTTTTAAAAATATTCTTGAGCCAAGAAAATAAAACAGGAGAGGAAAGGAAGAACCCACATGGGGGATGATCAGAAGAGATAGCATGAATTTTGAAAGAAAGGTGTCACTATCTGTGAAGACCAGTGATGGCAAAACCAGATGAAAGTATCAGTCTTGAAACACATGTAGGGAAGTCGTAGTGAAAGTGGTTTGTGGATAAAGTATGCCCAAAGCTGGTGGTGACTAGGAAATTGAAAAGACAGTTGTGAGGAACTGATAGTGTGGATACTTTCATCAATTTCTGCTAATTAAGAATATAAGATTAACATTTTGAAAATAGCAGAAATGAATTAATTTCATCTCCAGAAGTAGATCAAAGTAGCATTTATAAGATAATTTTTTATACTTGAAGTGACTACAGATTTTCCTATTTGTTTGCTATATTTGTAAACAAAAATTAGATGATTGGAGAATGCTAACGATCAAGTTTATAGTTTCTTTTGTTTCCCTTCTTTCTGAAGTGATGGAACTGAGAGCCAAAGGGATGATGTGACCTGGTCAACGTTACAAAGCCAGGTGGAGCTAAGACAGGTCTAGAATGCAGGTCTTTGGAGCCTCTGCCCAGCAACGTTTTCACTGAAAAGCACTGAATGATAGTACCTTTTTATTATAAGGAAGAACCCATTGAAGGAGTTTAAGTATTGGAGTGTGTGTAGAGATATTAAAAATAAAGCAGAGATGTCCTTGGGCTAGAGACCTTGGCCAGGTAGCACGGGAAGGAAGACAGAGTGACAGGTTTCCCTTCCGGTCATTGTTTAGTGCTCCTGATGTCCCTTTGCCAGGAGGCAGATGCTTCCCTCATCAGCTCCTAGAACCTCCGTCCTTCGGACTCTTGTCATGCCCATCGAATACTTGCTGTCAATGTTGCTCGAATGTTGCTCATCTCCACAGCCAGTGTAGCCAGGATGTTCTTCCTGTCCCAGACCAACCTGAAAACATCCAGAGGGATCCCCCAGGAGCAGCAGAACATGATCTCTGTGGTCATGGCCTTGGGGAGATGAGCTATGTCTGGACTGTCTGAAGGATGGGATGCTTGAAACCTACTTTTTCAGAGAGTGGCCATGCAAGAAAAATCCAGCCCGGAGAGTGTCAAACAGGCTAAATGAACCAAGCTCTTGAGAATGGGATCTTGTCTTGCCCAAGCCTGATTGTATCTGCAAAAATCCCAGTTGAGAACTGGCCCTGTGTTAGTTTAGTTTGGGAAGCATGCAATCCCCCATCAACCATCACAGGGCCCAAGCCTGTCTGCAAGACCCCGAAAGCATATCTCAGAGGCAGGGAAGCAGACAGGGCAAAGGCTGTTCACATTCAGAGGAAGGGCCATTTGGCAGGGAGCACTTTCCCAGTCTGAGCCTTGTGAGTCCATTCTCTAGTTTCGGATAAAGAAAATCTCTAAACAAATTATAAATAACAAGTGTTGCAATATAGTTCGCATGACATGATGTGGCATAATTTATATGAAGTACAATTCAAGCAACTATGGGGCATTTGTCAAGTTTTTAGCCTTGTGTACCTACCACATGAACATAGAGACACTGTCATTGCTGTGCCTCGGTCTCTTAGATAGTTGCCATCTCCAATAACCAATCTTGTGACAAGAATAGATCGCTGACTGTATATTAAGATTCCTGGGAATGTTCCCACCTCCCTGAATCTTCCACAAGAAATGATACAGCATCCTTGATATACACTGACATTCAGGGATGAAAAGCCGGTGTCTCTCATAAAATAAGAAACAGGTTCCTCATTTACTTTGTTTAGCTAATTAAATTATATTATAAGCAATTCATTTCATAAAAATCCAGAGCCAAGTGAGTCAACAAGCATTTCAGAGCATCTAAAATTGAAGGACTGTGGAAGTTATTGTCAAAATTGAAAAGCATGAATTCTCTACATGCAAAGAAATATATTGATTTAGACAGTTATTCAAACAAGAAGCAGAATAAAAGTGCTTCTTCAGGTAAGTACATGGAAAGTATGATCTAAAAAAATTGACTTTCAGAGTCAGATGGTCTTGGTCAAATTGGATTTATCTTACTAGCCAAGTGGCTTACCTCTCTGAGTTTCAGCTGTCTTAGTTTGTAATTAACACTGGCCACGCAGGGCCATGCGAGGATTGATTAACACAGAGCTTGGCACGGAGAAGAGGCTGAATGAGTATCTGTTCTCCTTGGCCTCTGCCCTCCCTTCCATTAACATACTATAAATAAAGGCTAATCAGGAAATCCATGCACACTATAATGAGAACAAGTTCAAACAGAGTTAAAGAAGGGAGAGGTGAAGTTATACTGACCTTCAGAGAAATCCCACAGAAGAGATGGGAATAGGATTAGAATATATTTTAGCCAGGCTTGGTGGCTCAGCCTGTAATCCCAGCACTTTGGGAGCCGAGGCCAGTGAATTGCCTGAGACCGTGAGTTCAAGACCCACCCGCTCGACTTGACAAGACCTCATCACTATAATAAATTTTAAAAAATTAGCCGAGCGTGGTAGCGCATGCCTGTAGTTACAGCTACTTGGAAGGCTGAGGTGGAAGGATCGCCGGAGCCCAGCAGGTCAAGGCTACGGGCGTGTGCCACTGCCCTCCAGTCTGGGCAACAGAGTGAGACTTCAACTCAAAAAAAAAGAATATATTTTAATTACACTAGGCCCTTTAGGGTGACTTAGGAAAGCAATTAGAATGATAAAAAGACCTACCATTGAGGCAGGCTATTTAAGGATCATGGGTGTTATTTATGTAATTTTTAGAACCATCGCTGATACACACACATTGGGAAGAAAGTTGTCCACTCCCAGCACCTGGGAGATCACTTTGTGCTTAACAAGGTATCATAAATGAGGAAAAGTGCCCAGAATAGCTCACATGTTGACTTTGCATTCCCCCTGTGGCAGCCAAAGGAGCTATAAACCTTGTTTTTATTCACAGAGATTATCTAACTGAAGCTGGGGAGTTTTGACTATTCCCTCACCATGTCATCATTAGGTAATAAAATAAAGAGTTATGGATTGCAGAAGAACAAGCCAGAAGAGAAGCTAAGATATTTTATAGCACAGTTCGATCTCTAGCTGAAACATACAAGTATATGAAGAACACGTGGGAGAGGCAGTGAATGTTTAAGTGTGTGTGGGTATACTGAGTAAGTGTGCCCTGCATAGAAACAAAGGTCAGTAGGTCTTCCTGAAGAAGGCCCATAATTTAATATAGCCTTTTTCCTCCACCATTTTGCATCATTTTTCTGAATTTCGAATATTGCTTTCACATGTAACATAATTATATGTTTACTACCTGAAAACTTTTTTGGATTTAATGTCAACACAATTTTCAACCCCTGTCTCTAGCAGTTCAGTACGTTGGGAAACAGCTTATGGGTTTATGCATTCTAATTCAGTTGAGCTCACTGATCCCTGACACTTTGAAGTTTCCCACTATGACCCCTCTGAAAACTTAGAGTTATTCACGTGTCATGTCTCTCTACTGAAAGAAGTGCCAGAGTCACTTGGTTTATAAAAATTTTAGAAGGATTGTTTACGGCCACATATTTGAAATAAGTGCAAATAAATCCAAAGTCTTAAAATACCTATAACTGTGTCTTCAGGCTGTTGTAGGTGCAGACACTTTATGGGATAAGAGTTTTTACCTGAATTTTGGTTCTGAAATGCTGACTGGGTCGTGTACAAGTTTACATGCACCTCAACTAGTGAAAGTGCTTTTTACATTGACTTAAACCTTAAAAACTTAACAACAAACAACAACCAAAAGCAACGCCAGCCTCACTTCACATCGGGCCTGAGTTACAAGTGTGCACCTGTGACTGAGAACTGGCAAACTCAGCTTTCAGTCCTACTGGAGAGGACAGTGTCCTGGGAGGTCTGCCCCTTTGTATGTATGCAAAGAACACTGTCTGAAAGATGTGAGCACTTTTGTCTTAATGTAGGAGGAACCTTAGTGAGAATAATTTACTAATCTCACAGATTGCAATGAAATGGTCCAAATATCTTAAAAGCGTATCCCTTAATTTTCACATTATTGAGTGGCAGCTCTCAGTTGCATATACACTAGCTCACTGTCTACATTGTTAACTACATATGGCATTGTCTGCACTATTAGTGAGGAGGTAACATCCGTTCTATCCAACATCCATAGCCAATGATGAAGGCCAAGCATATCAATTACATTTGACATTGTATCACATTCCATTGTATAGTTTGCAAATTAATCCTCTTATTTGGCAATTATTCACAGTTTAGATTTCACCTTCATCTCCTACACTCTAAAACGGATTAGATTTGGAGACTTACGAGAGGCCATTTCTGTTTGATCTTGGTTTCAAAGTCAACCTCAACCAACTTCTCCTTTCTCTGATTTCAGCCTTTCATCCATTCTTTGTCAAAGGTGTGGCTCTGCGTGGGACAGAGGACCCTGACACAGCTGTTGTAGGTGCAGTGTATTGTGGTTAAGTTGTAGAGTCCATAAGTATAAATATATAGTTTATTTTAATATTTGGCAAAATATCGGTAGAGACATAGATGCATTAACAGAGACTGGTTGCTGTTGTCATCGCAGACATGGTTGGATGTCAGTTTGTGCTGGGCTACATTTCCAAATTTCCACAATGTCTTAATTCACCTGCCATTTACATGTCCTTTCCGTAATTTCTTCTCCTTTGCACGAATAATTTTCACAGCCCACATTTACGGTTCTTGCCTAGAAGGGTAGTCTCAATAATATTTTTTTCTTTCATGGAAAAAGCAAGCCTATTCTTAGGCTTTGGTATGCCTTGTTCTTTGGAAATGGTTGTTCTTTTGCCCTCTGGGACCAGACATTGGAGAAGACTGAAAAGGTCTCAGGCAAAGGATGTTATTTACCCCACTTACCTTCTTTTTCCTTTTCTCCACCTCTCACACACCAGAGCTTTGGGGGAAAAACCTGAACCTACAATTTTTCTCATCCTTAGGGTACTCCAGCACCAATGTATTGGCATTTTGAAAAGATTCCCTTGCAGTTCAATTTCCCTGCTTTGTTGTTATGAAGCAAACCTATGGTGAATTTTGCTTTATTGCCACAGAAGTGTGTGCATCAAAGTGTGTGTCCTGATAAAATCTGAATAGTTTTCAATGAAATCTGAAAAGGCACCTATTATTAGGGAAAAGAATTCATACTAAAACAAGCACATACTATAAGCCAGGCAGATTCATTTTTTTCTAGGCAGATACATCACACGATCTGCTATTGCATTTAATTATATTAACACTGTGAATAGAATGTCTAATCCCATTTTACATAAGGGGAATCTGTTGGTCAGACACTAAGCGGGCGTCTAACAAAGGAGAGAGCTTGGATTCCAAACTATGACTCTGGGATCTCAACATCATGTCAAATTTTGCACCCAGACCCCCTGTCTCCTTCCAGGGACAGTTTCCATCAGTATCCTTGCAGTCTTTTTGTGCAACTTCGGATCTTTGCAGAAAAAGAAGAACTGAGATGTGCAAAACTTGTGCTTTCAGCACTTTGGTGCATGCATCGGAAGTAACTCTGCAGTTGACACAACTTTGCTGGGAAAGACAGAAGTCTTCGAGAGAAATGTGATGTTTCTGTGGCGTGTACATATCTGGTGGTGATCAGCTCCTGGAATGATATGATTTAGTGATGAAAGCCTAGGTGACAGCAAGGTGGTAGAGAATAAGGCAGAGAGAGAGAGAGAGAGAGAGAACACATAGTTAAAGCATGTTTTAATCCAAAACCCATCAAGGAAGCCTACAACAATTTCAAATCACAGAAAGTAAATGGTCTTCTTATTTCAGCCTGCTTCACAGCTATCTGGTCCTGTGCACTTATTATGGACAGGGCAGCAATATTTCTAACAGTGCTATCTCTTTTTAATATGGCTGGGCTACAAAATGCACTTGAAGACTTGGCAGGAAGTTGACTCCAGAGAGCATCGTGGTAACAGCCACCACTGCTGACCAAAAGGATTGATTGTCTCACCTACAGATTTCTGGGAGAAGTGGCCCTGGGGCGTTTTTGTTTGTTTGTTTTGTGGAGAAGAAAAAATCTTCAGGAACCATCCTTATTAATGAATGACACACATGCACACACATTTATGGTGAGTTCAACAAAAACTATGTTTTTAGAAAGCTTTTGTTATGCTAAATTATCTTATTGAGTAACTTGAAAACAAATAACTTCACTGACCCAAGAGTTATCCTATAAATATTAGGTCTATGATCTGGCTAGAGACAGGGAGTTCTTGCCTCTTGATCGACAACTGTGTTTCAAATTCTTATCTATCTATCTATCTATCTATCTATCTATCTATCTATCTATCTATTTTTTTATTTTTAAATAAAAATTTTGTAGACCCAGGCTGGTTTTGAACTCTTGGTCTCAAGCAATGCTCACTCTTTAGCTTCCCAAAGAGGGTAGGGAGAGGGAGGGAGGGAGGGAGGGAGACAGGGAGAGAGAGAGAAAGGGGGGGGGAGAGAGAAACATGTTTAAAGCCTGTTTTAATACAAAGCTCATCAAGGAAACACACAACAAATTCCAATCATAGAGATTTCATGTTCTGGGATTACAGACATGAGCCACAGTGCTCAGCTTGTATCTTAATCATAATATTTAATCATAAAATTGGAGACATGTCTTATACCTCTGCAAAGTTGACATGTAGATTTTGGACATCCACATATGCTTTAGCAGTTTGGAAGTAATCTGTAGATGAATGAGGGGTTAGGTTTGAGGCTTCAGTAGACATTGTTTTATTAATATGTGTATGATTATGGCAAATATGCAAGGAATAAATGAGTAGACAGATATCATGGGGTCACTGGATACTATAGTGTTTAGGGCACTTGGGCGTCTCCTTTTAAGCCCCATCCTCCATTGTCTAAGTTTCAGTTTCCTTGTCCTAAGTAATAAGTTGGAAATAATCAATTTGAGAAACTATTTGAGGCAAAAATATACAAAGAACTCCCTAGTATGTGAAGGTTCAAGTGAACCATGACACCGCTCTTGTGAGTGTTCTTAAAAAAATGTCTGACTCCTACAACGTTGGAGTCAAAGTCAACCAATATTTATTAAGCACAGACAAGTTTAGGACAGATGATGTAGGTGGCCCTTATCTATCTTTGAGGAGATTTGGTGGTTGAGAGAATTGATGCAATTATAAGTAAGAGAGGAGCTCAATTAGCAGCAGCATTCTGTTCATGTGGAAAACACATGAGATGTCAAAAAACGTAGACACATTTTAAAAGTTGTTATCTATGTATTACTTTTCCAAGTTGAATTAAATTACAGTAGCCGCTTTAGGAGGCTGAGGTGAGTGGATTGCCTGAGCCCACGGGTTCGAGACCCTCCTGGGCAACTTGGCGAGACCTCATCTCTACAATAAATCAAAAATTAGCCGGGTGTGGTAGCGCGCGCCTGTATTTCCAGCTACTTGGAAGGCTGAGGCGGGAGGATCGCCGGAGCCCAGCAGGTCGAGGTTGCAGTGGCTGGGAGTAGTCACTGCACTCCAGTTTGGGTGACAGAGTGAGACTTCAACTGAAAAAAAAATTACAGTAGCAATGTGTAATATGACGTTTGCTCAGCTGTGCTTCTGCCATTTTCTTTGACCACCCTGCCTGTTGCATGATGACTCTAGCATTCATTTGATGAGCGCCATCTTTTGAGTGAACTTCATGCTTAAATTGTGTATATGTTTTTTTGGCACCCCCGTATTTATGTGATTATTCAGAATAGCTCTGGTGTCACTGCAAAGCCACATACTTAGTTGGCCTTTGCCAAGGCCTTTTGACCAGTTATGGGATAGAAGGAGAGAGTCACTTCCAGTCTTATTTGAAGTTTTACTCTTAGCCAGCGGTGAGAATCGTACCCTCCCCTCACTGATTAATGAAGGCAGCCGTGAACTGGATCATGGTGGTAGAGAAATGGGCAACGAATCACAGTATGCAATCAACCAAGGCCTGCTTTCCATGTGCTATTTGTTGATTTTGTCTGTTTTGTTTTTGCTTTTAGTTTTGTTTCTCTGGAAGTGATAGTTCTGCCTAATTTTTTAGCAACAAACTGTCTCCTGATGGTGCTGTTTGGGAGACCTGTTGAGTGATATTAGATTCTCATGGACTAATTTTTCCATAGTGCTGCTTGTGTTTTATTTCTAGAAATAAAATATAATATTTGCATAACACATTCTTGATAACAACTTACATTTTGCATATGCATCACCACATCCTATAAGGATTATACAGTTTGAGCTAACAGCCTGGAAATAGGATCAGTCATAACTTTTATAATCCCCAGTGGATTCGGACGTGTTTGAGAGTGTATACTGTCACATGTATAACTGAGGCTGGAATTTATGAACGGTCAAATTTGGTATCCGCAGTAACAGATGTTTAAAGTAACTGCCTAGAATGTTACATGTGTACAGGAAGTCATGTGGAATACACAGCATTGGTACAAATGACCATCCCTAGGTCCTATGTCACAAAAGGCATTACCGGGCCATGTTTTCGGTCTGTGCTGGTAAACTTAACAAAGGACTTGCATAGCTGGTATTGCTTTTGATATTTATCCACTTTCCAGCAGAAAATAATGGTGTCATGTCAACTTGCTGGAAAATTTTAAAATGCCAGTTATAACGATCTCCACATAAAGTAAAATTGTGTCCTAGCGAGCCATTTAATACCTGGAAAACATCCAACAACCCGTACTTTCCTGCAGAAGTTGTGTCCTGCTCCCTGACTGCAGTGTTGAGGGGAAAGAAATATGACAGACAGAGCACGGGGTATCCAGAGCCTTGGCCTTCATGACCTGAATGGTGTGCTCTGCTGTGGAGTATGTGAATCTCCTAAACACACATGTTTATCACACCCTCCTTGGACCCAGATCAGATGATCTGGAGAGAAAACTTTTCAGATGATTCTCATAGAAATTTTTGAGGATCACGGGTGGATATGCAGAAGGTGGCAGACTCCGTAAATAATACCCTCAGCATATCAGCTCTGTTTTCAGGGGAGACTCATGACATTCCCATTGGGTACCCATAGCCAGGAGCCCGCAGGTGAACATACCACTGACCTTCCTTGTGGGTTGCTCAGATCAGTGGCAGAAAACACCTGGTTCAAATCTTTAGCTGCCTCTAGAGTGATGATACTGAAAAGTCAACTGGGTAAATGCTTTTACACAGTCTTGCCATGTTCTACATGAGTCGAGGGAAGAGAGCTTGAACACATGTAACACTCCTGGGGCTGGCTTCAGTCTCTCAGCTCTGCTCTTTGCCTCTGTGTTCTTTTGAGCTTCCCAGTTAGGCTGATTATCTTCCAAAGAACCTTCTCAAGAGTGACTTCAAGCATGGGCACTCTGTGCACCGAGGAAGCACTGTCATGGCGTGAAGGATGCGGGTGATATGAGAGCCCAGCAACCTGGTTACATTCCAGAGCTTCGGCTTTGTTTCATTTTCCAAATCCTTTCATGAGGCATCATTTACATAACTAATGCTCACCACTTTAAGTGCATAATTCAGTGATGTTTAAATAAATGAACAGTGTCATGCAACCCGCTCCCACAATCCACTTTGAGACCTTTTCCATCGCCCCAGAAAGAGTCCACATGTCCATCAGCAGACACATCCTGTCCCCTCCTCCCCAGCCCTGGAAACCACGCCTCTGCTTCTTGCCGTGGAGTCACGTAATGCCGGGTTTTTTTCCTGCTGTTCACGGGGCGTGGTGTTTTTGCATGTACCCATGCTGTGGTGTTTATCACTACTTCACTGCTGAAAGGCACTCCGTCGTGCGGATTTGTCCACTCACCAGGTGATGAGCACTTTTGATTGTTTGAGCCTCCATTTCTTTATCTGCGAAAACGTGGCTGCTAATTCCTTCCTTGCAAATCAGTTTCAAGGATTTTGGATCATAATATGGTCCAAAGGACAGAGGCAGGGGCGTCGTGGGTGATCTGTCGGGAGAGCGGTCAGCAGTGGTATGACTAACAGAACCGTGAGGCGACCTTCTGGAACCTGGAGCTCAGAGGATGCTGGGGACAGATGTCAAAGCAAAACTGGTCGGGAGAGAGGCACCTCGAGTGGCAGCACTAAATAGAGAAAGCAGCTGACTCATGAGCTAAGTGTCAACTCGGTGAGCTCATCACGGAGTCCGCCTCCAGCCAGCAACCTGCTGTGGCCAGAGGGAACGGCGCCACGAGGTTGTACGCTGGGGTGGATGGATTGTGTACAGAAAAGCGTGGGCGATCTCAACCAGGGCTTATGGATCCAGGTGACAACTCCATGGGGACCCACAGCCTCTAATGAGAAACATGTGTGCCTGCCTGGCTACCCTCAGGCCCTGCCGATTTACCCCTGTGGCCGATTTACTGCCCAGACCCCTCAGGCACAGATGTCTCAGGGTTGCTCTGACTCCCTCATCCTGCCTTTGGTGTTGTCATTTTCAACATGGCTAGGGCCCTGCCCACGCTTTACCTCCTCTCTTCAGCAGGTCTCCGTGTGCTTCTTTCCTTCTTTAAAAGACTGATCTGCTCTAACATGTGTATGTTTAACCTGCACCCTGAGAAACAGCTCAAGGTTTATCCTCTATTTGCAAACACAGAAACTAGTCTCAGAACACGCACACACACACACACACACACACACACACACACACACACACACACACACACACACACACAGACATACTCAGAGCTCACGCCCTAAGGAGATACAGAGTCAGGACTTGAACCAGATCTTTGGCCTTGGAAGCCACCATCGACCATCTCATGGCTGCTGTATGTGCCACAGATTGTGTCGAATATCTGCTCCACCTTCAAGCAGCTTGAGGGAAGGTAGCCCCTGCAGAAGTCATTCCAAATGGAAAGACGAGAAAGACCCAAACAAATGGAAGTCTGGGGCAGGGGCAGGTCAGGAGGAAGGACAGTGGGGCAGAAGCTCTGAGGCCACAAGGAGCCTGGGTGTCCTGGAGTGAAAATGGTGGCCGGCAGGGTTGGAGTGTCCTGAGTCCCAGATGAGGTGGGATGTCAGGAGCCAGGGAGAAATCAACACAGGCCAGAGGGTGCAGGCTTGAAGGAAGCCTTTCCAAGGGGCGCTGGATTGTATTCTCAAGTAGAGGACATTGTGGCAAGGTTGTAAGTAGACAGTGAGCTGGTTTATGCTCCCCTCACACACACAAAAAAAAGATAGAGAAAATAAAGTGTAAGGAGGGTTAGCATGTTAGTAGCCAGATGCCACGTGTGAGTCCCTGGGGAAGGTGATAGAGATGGTTCGGATGACAGAGGAAACCCTGGAACTTTGAACTGTCCCTTCCATCTGATGTGCTGGAAGAGAATTTCTTTTCTTTTCTTCTTTTTTTTGAGTTGGAGCGTCACTCTGTCACTCAGACCGGTGTGCAGTGGTACACTCACAGCTACCACAACCTCAGCCTGCTGGGCTCACGTGATCCTTATGCCTCAGCCTTCCAAGGAGCTGGAACCATAGGTGCTCACCACCACACCCAGCTATTTTTTTGATTTATTGTAGAGACAAGGTCTTACCAAGTTGCCCAGGCTGATCTTGTATCCCTGGGCTCAGGCAGTCTTCTCACCTCCACCTCCCAATGTGCTGGGATTACAGGCATGAGCCACTGTGTCCAGCCTGGAAGAGAATTTCCAAGACAGTGTTTCCAGTTTGAAAAGAAGTCCTGCCAAATTATTATTCTTGTTGGTTGGTAAGTGTATTACTTGTGGAAGTTTTGCAAAGAATCCAAACATCAGCTGTTGCCACATAGGTTTGTAGGGCTTTCCTTCTTCCTTCCTTCCTTCTTTCCTGCTTTCCTGCTTTGTGATGTTCATTACCTTCTCATGTTTTATTTCATTTTATTCATTTTATTATGTTTATTGTTTATTATTGGCTATCTCACTCACATTGGAATTTAAGTTCTACAAAAGTGGAGATATTTATCTATTTTGTTCATTGCTTTGTCTGGATTATCTAGTAGAGTGAGTGCCTGGCTCATGACAGACAGTTAATGAACAGTCATTGAATGAGTAAATGAACAAATACTCCTAATCTTAGGATAAGACTCTTAATTAATTCCACATTATGGAATTACATTTGTATCTGAATGTGACACACATCTTTAAGTAATGTTCAATGCCTTGACCAAAGATCATTTGCTTAAATATTTCTCTTTGTGTTTCAGGAATGGGCAGGTACAAATCTGAGAATCTAAGTTTGCGTTGGGTGATGATTCATTGTGCATTACTATAAATAAGTGCCTGGATCATTTATAAAGAATAGAAGTTTCTTTTGTCTCCTGGTTCTGCCTGGTGTCAGCATCTGCTAGGCTTTTGGCAAAGCCTCAGGAAGCTAGCAATCATGGCAGAAGGTAAAGAGGGGCCAGGTGTGTCTCAGGGCGAGAGTGGATGTGAGAAAGAGGGAAGGAGGTGCCAGGATCTTTTAAACAACCAACTCTTTTGCGAGCTAATGGTGCGAGAACTCACTCCTGACTGTAGAATGACACCGAACCTTTTACAAGGGATCTCCCCCCATGACCCAATCACCTTCACTAGACCTCACCTCCAACACTGGAGATCATGTTAAAGCATGAAATGTGAAGGGCATATCCAAACCATATCAGGTGGTTTTTAGTTCAGAAAGTTTTGTGTCAACCAAAGGTGTGTTATTAAGTATTCAGTCTAGGATGGCATATTCTAAATATTGTAGCAGGGACAATTTTATTAAAAAGCTAGTGTGTGATTTAAAAGTTTATTTCTAAATGTGCTGCACATATTATTCGTTATAGAGAAATATTGTAGCAGACTTCTCACTTACCTAGCAAACTCATCTTATGAAGTAAGCTTTCAGAAATGTGCTAATGCCCCTTGTTCCAGAATAGCACCCTCCAATGGCACTTTGCACTGTGACACAAATATCTGTGTTGTCCAGTGTGGTAGCTACTAGCTACACATGGCAAGTGAGCAAATGGAAGATTAACTTTTACTTTTAAAATTCTAATTTATTTAAACTTGACTTTTGAATACCCACGAGTGTCTGTTAAACAACTGGTATGCTAAACTTTTAACTTTATTTGGCTTTAATTCATTTAAATTTAAATGTGCATTGCCACTGGTGACTTCTGACCACCATATTGGACAGCACAGATTTGGAAGCTTTCCCTGAATAGTCTTAAATTCTTGTAACAGGATGGCCTGAAATATGTCATAAAGTTGAAAAGCAACACATATAACAAGAAATGTACTAATGTAAAGGAAGAATATGTGCTGCAGTGACATTCATCTTCAAGAGTACTGTGATCACCCCTTATAGATCTTGGTCAGAGCTCATTATATTATATATTTTCTTAGTGTATTTTTGTTTATTACATTATTTTAAAGCATGCCTAATTTGGTCTATAAATCAACTATTAACTTTACCAGACTTCCTTAGTTTAATATTCACATCATTTTTACTCTTTACTGATTTATTTATCTTGAATCATTACTATTTAAAAAAAATTCATTTCTGGTTTCCAGGCGGTCATTTCTTCCATCTTTTAAAACTCTTTAGTTAATGTTTAGTTTGCTTATTTTCTTTGTTTTCATAAAAGAAAAATTCAGGACTTTGAATTTCTCTAAAACAACATAAATGCATGTCACCATGTTTTAAAGGTAGAGACCTCATTTTCTGTTTTATAATTAACTAATTATATAGTCTTCTTTTCTCTTTCTTCTAGTAGTTATGATTAGCAAGGAGCATTATATTTTTGAACCAAACCAAACACGCAATTTCATTTATAATAGCCATAAAAAAAATCTTGGCATTCATTTAACCAAAGAGGTGAAAGATATTTACAATGACAACTACAAAACTCTGCTCAAAGAAATAAAAGACAACACAAATGGAAGAGCATCCAATGCTCATAGATTGAAATAATCAATATTGTCAAGATGTCCGTTCTACCCAAAGCAATCTACAGATTCATTGTAATCCTCATTACACGGCCAGCAACATTTTTCACAGACCTAGAAAAAACAATACTTAAATTCATATGGAAGAAAAAAAGCCAGAATGCTAAAGCAATCCTCAGCAAAACTAACAAAGCTGGGGGCATCACACTCCCAGATTTCAAACTTTACTACAAGGCTACAATTACCAAAACGGCACGTTACTGGTAAAAAAATAGACACATAGACCAATAGAACAGGATAGAAAACTCAGAAATAAAACCACAGACCTTCAACCAACTCATCTTTGACAAAGCTGAACAGAAACAAATAATTGTGAAAGGAAACCTTAGTTAGCAAATGGTGCTGCAAAAACTGGCTCACCACACACAGGAGAGTAAAACTGGACCCCTACCTCTCACCATCTACAAAAATTAGTTCACAATGGATGAAGGACTTTAATGTGAAACTTCAAGCTATAAGAACCTTAGAAAAATACCTAGGAAGCACCTTCTCGGACGTCAGCCTAGGTGATGAATTTATGGCCAAGTACTCAAAAACAAATGCAGTAAAAACTAAAATTGATGAATGGGACCTTGTCAAGCTAGTGTTTTTTTCACAGCAGAAGAAACCATCAAGAGTGTAAAGCAACAACTCACAGAATGGAAAAAAAAAACATTTGCAAGGTATGTATCTGGCAAAGATCTATCATTCAAGATCTATAAGAAACTCGCATGAATTGACAGGAAAAGAAATAACCTCATTAAAAAGTGGACAGAGGACGTGAACAGACACTTCTCAAAGGAAGTCATACAAGCAGCCAACATATAAAAAAATGTTCAGCCTCACTGATTATCTGAGAAATACACATCAAAACTACAATGAGATCTCATACCAGTCAGGATGGCTATTATTAAAAAATTTTTTTAGATACCCAAAAAATCAACAACAGGTATTGACAAGTCTCCAGAGAAAAGGGAACGCGTCTACAGTGTTGTTGGGAATATAAGCTAGTTCAGCCTTTGTGTAAAGCAGTTAGGTGATTTCTCAAAGAACCCAAAATAGAACTACCATTCAACCCAGCGATCCTATTCCTGGGACTAAACCCAAAAGAACACAAATCACTCTAAAAAAAAAAAAAAGACACTGGCACATGTGCGCTTATTTTAGCAGTATCCACAGTAGCAAAAACATGCAGATCCCCATCAAAGATGAACTGGAAAAGAAAATGTTATACATAATGGAATACTATGCAGCCATAAAGAGCAACAAAGTCATGTCTACTGTAGAAACATAGATACAGCTATAGACCATCATTCCAGTTGAACTATCACAAGATTTAAAAATTGATTTTGAAGTCGGACTCGGTGGCTCAGCCTGTAATCCCACACCTTTGGGAGGCTGAGGTGAGTGGATTGCCTGAGCCCACGGGTTCGAGACCCACCTGGGCAGCGAGACCTCATCCCTACAATAAATCAAAAAATTAGCCAGGCGTGAGAGCGCACGCCTGTAATTCCGGCTACTCGGAAGGCTGAAGCAGAAGGATCGCCAGAGCCCAGCAGGTCGAGGCTGCGGTGGCCGGGAGTGGCCACTGCACTCCAGTTTGGGCGACAGAGTGAGACTCCAGCTCAAAAAAAAAATTGGTTTCCTCATGTTCTCATGCATAAGTGGGCACTAAACACTGGGCACACAGGCACAAGAGCGGGAACACCAGATGCTGAGCACTGCTAAAGACAGGAAGGAAGGAGAGGGGATAAGAAACACCAAACCACCCATTGAGTCCCATCTCTACCACTGATTGGGGGCAGGGCTTGTCAGACGCCCAAACCTTGCCTTCACACAATAAGTAGCAAATCCTCTCATGTACCCCATGATTCTAAAGTTTTTTATAAGGACACTTTGAGTTAATGCTTAGTTATTTTCTTTATTTTTAATAAACAAAAAATTCAGGACTTTGAATTTCTCTAAGAGCAACATGTCACCATCATTTTATGGGCAGAGTCCTCATTTTCCACTTTCTAGTGAACTGATTGATTTGTTCCCTTTCATTAGTGGACGGTCACTGTGGAATTCCTCGACAGGCCGCACTGACGGCTTTCCTACCATTTCCTTCTGCGTGCATCTGATCCTTCTCTGTTGTACCTTGACAGAGTGACTGGTGTCTTTTCTCCTCCCGGCTGACTTGTTTTCCTGTAGTGTTGATTCTCTTTATTATTGTTGGGTGTGGATATTTCATCACCTGGATTGTGCTCCAGGTGTCCTCGCTGCATATTTGTAGACTCTGTAGTCACTTCTTTTTCTTTGATTTTTTTTTATTTATTTTTTGTTTTTTTGTAGAGACAGGATCTCCCCACGATGCCCGGGCTAGTCTTGAACCCCTGGCCCCAAGTGACAACTCTTGCCTTGGTCTTTCAAAGTACCAGAATCACAGGCGTGAGCCACTCAGCCCTAACTCCTTTTTGAATGAGGAGAGCATCACTCATGCTGGTGTCTGTTGAGAGAGAGTGCTCACTGAGCTCCCATTCTCATCTGCTCTTGTGTCTGCTGGGTGCTGCCTCACTTTGGGTGTACAGCAGAAATGGATGTGTCTACTCCTTAGAGATGTGTGTTATCTCTTAATTTTCTCCTGATAAACTCACGTGGATCTTCACCTGCATCTCTAAATGTTGGATCATTGACCAAGTCGAAATGTCAAAACTAGCATGTGGGAGAAGCCATTCATAGGAGCCTACTCTACCGGGTGGTGAGCCCACAAACAGTTACCACCACACTTCCATTGTCTTTATTTTTAAGGCAATTTTACTTCCAGGGAGTGTTATACCACACCCTCCCTTCCTCTCTCTATCATTGGCCAGTTTTCTCACTTGTAATGGAAGCGAAGGAAGGCATTTTGGGGTGGACAGTTATTTTAGCCACAGCAGAGACGATTTCCCATCTTTGATGGGCAGCTGCATTGGTTCCATGTTTTTGCTTTTGTAGAGAGTCAACTCCTGTACTCTGGCCAAGGTGGTACTTTAACTGTGAGCAGAGTTGACAAGCAAAACAGCTTTTGATCTGCCAGTTTTTCTAATCTCTTATTCTGCTGCCATTCAGAGGGCAGAGGGGACCCTCTGAAAAACATGGTGGTGTTTTTCAGTCCATGATGTTTGCTGCTCTCATCAAGGAAACTGCCTTATTCTTGGGGAAAAAGCTCTTTTCAATCATATGTGCAAACCTGTGTCCACCTTTCTTCCTCTTGCACATGTTCTCTTTGCATGTGTTTAATGAGCAAGAAACGATTTAACCGGACTGCTCACAAGCTGCTAGAATTTCCTAGATATGTAAGCTGAGAGTCAGGGGACATAATTAGCTTATATAAGTAGAATTGAGGACATCTGCTTTCAAAGGGATGGCTGTGAAAAAAGTTGATGGATTTATAATGTGTTATCTGTTGAGCAGATCATGAAGTCTTATACAATATTACTTAACCTCTCGATCTAATCTTTTTGCTGACTTTTCCTTGTTGGAAACTTATGTTTAGGAGAACATTGACAAACTGATTTTGGACACAGGAGAACCACAGAAGGGGGAGAGAGGCTTACATTTATATAAAAATGTTATGAGGGATGGCCAAAGGACATTTGGCATGGAAGAAAGAATACTTCAGCAAGACTTAACTAAATGCATATATTGAAAAGTGATTCACAGAACAGTGATTGGAATTTGTCCTGCGTAGCACCAGAGAGGGACAAGAAGGAGAGGGATTTCAGCATATGTCAAAAAGAGAGGGAGAGTTGCTCAACAATGTTATGTCTCTCAGAAATCGATACCCAGTCACTCAGATCTTCCAGCAGAGGCTAAAAATCTGGGTCAGGAATATTCTAACACACCGGAAGTTGCACTAACACACCGGAAGTTGCACTAGACCCTGAGCTCTAGGTTCCTGTCACAGCTACACAGTGAGCGTCCTCTAATCCCATGATGCAGTAGTGTGTAGCATGGCTACTATCATGGCATCAGGGCCAAAGAGTTTTGGATTTGATTTCTAATTTCACTCACTTCCTGGCTTGTGAACTCAGATGTACTATTTAACCCTTGTAGACATCTATCCGTTCCTGCAATTTCTTCATTATTCTACATTAAAGACCAATACTTTAATATCTAGGAGATGTTATTCCTGGCCTAGATTATAGACTCACTAAATGGGAGCCATATTCGCAATTATGATTATCTTGCTGCTGGCAACATTTCTAGTTTCAGTGTAGGAGGAAATACTGGTCTTAGAAAAATGTCTATGTTTGGCTGCTCTGGGTGTGCACAGATGGCCTCTCAGCTTCTGCGCAGTGTCCAGTGAGGACCAAGGAAGGACTTAGAAGAATCCCTAAATGTATTCCTCACAAAAAGCAGAGTTTGGCTTCGATGAAAGTGTGGCAAAAGTTGAAATTGTCTAACGTTTCTAAAATATCACTAAGAAGACCTAGTGTGAATAGAATATTTCCCAAACAAATCACACTTTTGGAGAAAAGAAACAGAAGGGAGTAAAAATAAAGTTACTTGGGAATTTAAATGCCTGTTTCTCATAACCAGCCCAATTTCTTCTTCACTGTGCTTATGGATAGCTAGCTCCCGTGAATAGGGCACACAATGTCACCTGAGACACACTTGGAACCAGTTCATTGGCGCTGCCTCACACTGTAGGAGAAATTGGCTCAGTGATGGGGCATTCATCCATTTCTTCTTATTTGCCATTTTATTTTTTGGTTCATGTAACTTTTATGAGCAGTTTTTACAAATCTCAATAGTTGCACAATCATAAAAACCTAGCAACATTTAATTGTGAATAACAACAAATATAATACATGAGACCTCTGCTTTCAAGCTGCGATATTGTCTTTACTTATATTGCTCAGAAACGGTATTTCTCAACAGTAACATAACACATGTTCTTTCCCCCTTACAAAGGCGACCTGAGTGTGTGGTAAGAGTTCCGATGTCAAATGATTTACAGAAGTGGACGTGAGAGCTGCAGGCCCCAGGAGGCCAAATCTTGTCCCATGCAAAGCCTGAAGGACACATGCCTTTGCTGAATTCTGGTTGATCTTCCACCCAGCTGACATTCCGGCAGTAACTGGGGACTACAGCTGGGTTGCACTAGATACCTCAAGAGTTTCCAAATATGTGTTCTTCATTCAGATAAGAAAGCATTCATCTTCTGTGGCTGACCTCCTCTTTTAAATACGCTTGTAAGCTAATAATGCAGCAAACTAACGGGGTAGCTTTTTTTTCATATATTTCATTATTCTTATCAGGGGTTATCAAAATATCAGTCTTATCAGTTACTATACTTGATGTACTTCATGAAATTGGGGATTATTTAAACATAAAATATTGACTGGTTTTTTAATGAAAATTCAAAAATCTGCCACCTACAACAGACACGCTTGCCTGGGGGTCTTGTCTCTCAGCCTTGATCAGCCAGAACATAGCCTTGTCCCTGGGAAAAAGCAGATGCTTTTGAATCTGCAGTAGCTGCCACAGAACACAAGTGTTTCGGTGAGGAAGTCGGAAGGAGTGTAAAAATCAAGCAGCAGATCAGAGGTAAAGATATGTTTGAGACGATGGTGATATTGAATGCACCCACACTTAGGCTTCAGAGGTGTCTTGTACTACATGGTGGAAAATCCCCCAGGGACTCTCTGAATTATCAGAAGGAAATCGGAGATCATCAAGTTGAAGTAGATACTTGACATTATTTTATTTTCAGCAAATCTTTTTTAAATGCTCACAGCAGTTCATGTGCTTTAAACATATCGTTGTTACATCATGACAAAAAATCATGACAAGTAACTATCCTTGTATCTACTTACTAGACGACAAAGCTGTGCAGAGATGATAAGCAAATCATTCAGTGTCACACAGCTAATACAAGTTACAACTGCATGATCAGTGCTGGGGTATCCAACTCATCCAACCAGTCTTTCATGAATCCACTCTGGCTTGCAAAAGAGATGCTAAGTGACATGCATTCTAGGTTCTTAAGGAGCCTATGGTCTTCTAAGGGAAGGTTTGGAAAGCAAGAAATTGCTTGAATATCAGAAAAGTGGGATATTTTTTTAAACCGTGCGTGAATTTTTCTTATTTTTTTCAGTTTCATACTTAACTGGTTACCTTCAATAGTGGAGAATCTTTGGGTTAGTGTTACAGGAGGTTGAATACAGAAATGACTGCTTATGTACTCCTCAGTTAATTAAAATGCAAAAGGGATGAAACCTAACAGGCTTTATCCACTATTTGATTTAACTCACACTTGGCTATTTCCTGGCAGAGGTTCAATCTGCAAAGTGTTGTTATGTCTACATTTAGTTGGTGGGCTTCTAGAAAGCCCAAGAGATAACAAGTCACTCCTGCGCAGTATTGCATGGCAACTTGCCTCTGCCCCCCTCTCCCTCAATCCAGAGCATAAATTCCAAGTATTTCACCTTTTCATGGCTCTGTGGTATTTGGTCCCCAGGAGGTCTCTACCCCACTTGGTGCTGATGGCTTCATTGATAGTTCACCAAGTGTGCCTTTGTCTTCCCTTCCCCCACAGCAGCAGGGAGTCTGTGACCAATGCTTAGTCTCCCAGAATTTGATAAACCTGGTCTCTCACTTCAGTTGACTTTCCTCAGTGTGTTTGACCATTTCCCAAGATCTAAAAAATGTTCTTCTGAGAGTGTGTCTCACATTAGGCCCATGTTCATTCAGAATAGCCCAGTCAGCAGGAGCTCACTGGGTGGGTATTGATGCCAGAGAACTCCAAAATGGGAATGAAATGCTCGATGCACGCTCATTAAATCAGAAGCAAACTTAAAAGAGACATCCATATGTCAGTGTCTGTGAAGACCTCATCAGTGTCTGACTCAGTATGTTGAACTAAATTAGCAAATTAATGGAAAAAAGTCACCACAATCGTAATATTGACAGGTCAGTATTAGAGAATTCTAAATGATACTTTGGGGTTATATATTAGTTAATTGTATTATAAAATTATGGCAATGTTTAATCACATTTATAAGGATTTTAAAAGCTCATTCATAGTCCCATGATCCAGCAATGCCATTGCCATGCTTGGTTTTTTCTAAGTTTTGGATGCACACAGACTACAAACCTTGGGTTGTGCAGAAAGATATAAAAGTTAAGTGGAATTCCCATCTTGTGTCCTTGCTACTCGACTTTTCTCCCTGAAGATAACCAACATCAAAAATTGCTCACCAACCCACCAGGGAATTCTTTAAGTGTACATGCACAATTTCTTAAGTGGACACAACTGAGATCATACTATATACTCCGTTATATGCTTTAAAAGAATGTATAGTTTTGGGGAACCCTGCCCTGTAGTACGAACCTTAAACTTACAGAATCTGAATTTATTCTGATTTTGCTCAATTTCTCACACTGCGTTTCCTGCTCAGTTGACCTTGAAAACATTGCTTAATCACTATAAATCTTCACGCATAAAAATAGGATGCTAATGATGTGTGAGTGGGTATTCCATAGGAAAGGAGGGCCACAGTTTCAGGAACGCAAACGTTTTAATCATGACTATCATCCGGCAATAATTATCTAAATATTAATGGTTATATACTCTCCAATGATATAAACGTACTTTTAAAAATTGATCATAAATTCATTGGTAAACATTCACATTGTTTATTGCTTTTGTTTGTTTCGTTTTTGTGGGTTTTTTTTTTTTTTGGTATTGTAAACAATGCTGCCTTACACATTCACATGTTTACCAATATTGGAAAAGTGTTTTGAAAAAGTACTTGGCAGGAACTCCAAAGAATTAAGTTTCTAGAATTGAATTATACACTAGTTCTAGATATCTCTGGTGGATGGACATGTGTGGGATAGCTGTCTCCTCAGTGTGGCCTCAGTTTATACTTTGCTGGAGTATACAATCGCCTGGTTGCTCTCATGGTCGTCAATTACCATATTACCAAACTCTAAGAATATTTGTCACTCTAAAATGTAAAAAAGTCACCTCTCAATTTTTTCTTAAGGTATTTTTTCGTTATTCATGCTGTAGTGGCATTTTAAGTATTTTTATAAAATCATTTCTTTCTTGTTTCCTTTAATATCTTGCTTTAAAAAACCTTGATTCCCTATGGAAATGTTCTCGTGCTTGCTTCCGGATTCCTTTTGTTAAGTTAATACTTTCTAAGAAAGTGCTTCCATTTCTTTACGCTTTAAAACTCACTTGATCAGAGTATGGCAAATTACTCTATTAGGATCCTAATTCGTATCTCTTTATCTAAGACCGCCCCCCCATAATCATATCTACACATGTGCACATATACCTCTCATGCCTTCACTACTTGTGGTTTGCATGAGCTGACTCAGGCCTGCTGCAGGCCCTCTCTTCCTCTCTCCATCACTGAGTCTAGTCCTGGAGAACCACACTGGCTTTCTTCAAGAACCAAGTGGGACCTTATCAACAAGGGTACCTGCATAATCAACGTTTGTTGTATACCTAATCCTGAATTGTACCCCACATCTTTTTTTTTTTTTAAAGAACCAGGCAGAAGGAACTCAGGTTGTACGCAGAGGGCTTGCCTACCTCTAATTCCCAGACCAGGATTTTGAACCCTTTCCATAGAAGCTCTCCCTGGAGGAAGCAGCATGCTTGTGAGACAACAATCACAAATATAGTGCTTGGAGAATTGGCTGTGTCTCCAACTGGAAAGTACAAATGTATTTCCTTTCTTCCTCTTTATTATTTTTTTTTTCCAGTCAGGCATGATAAGAACAGAAGAAGCAGATTACTTCTTGAAACCACTTCCTTCACACCTTGCTGGGATACCCGACAGCTCTGCACAGGGTGGCCCTCCCTCCCACATTTTGTATAAGAGATCCATAGAGGCCCGGCCTCCCAAGGCCAGCGAGGTCCTGCTGACCGCCAGAAAGCAGGAGCTGGCAAGTCAACACCTGAATGATGGTGGCCTTCACTTTGGGATACCGCAAAAGCAGCATTTCTGTGGAAGACGCAAGAAATGTATGTAAGGGCGATTTTTGTCATGTATTTATTGATCTGGATGTTTGTGTATGCCATTGGGACATTTTTAATGTCCTTCAGAGTATGTCTGCTCATGAGGTGACATTTATTGACTATCACTGATAAACTTTAGGAACGATTCCAGAGAGTTCATTCTATGCAAGTTTGGTATGGTAGATGGATAGATAAAGTAGATTTTCTTATTTAGAATTGTTCCAACTTTAGGGACGATTCTAGAGAGTTCATTCTATGCAAGTTCAGTACAGAATAACTTTGCATGGTAGATGGATACATAAAGTAGATTTTTTTGTTTAGAATTGTTCCCAGGGCAGATTAAATGACACTCTGCTCATAGGTGCTCAGAATTCACTGGCATCTCTACTCAGTAATTCTATATTTTTGAGGTTTAGGTTTATTAAAGCCTACCTCATTTTTCTGCGGAGGCAATTCATTTATATACATATTTATATACTTGCCTTTATCACATCAAAAAGGTAGACTATGTAGGACATAATTTACCTGCAATTTATCATCAAGGCTTTATCAAAGTATTTTTTTGCCATAACTGTTCAGGAGGTGACTTTTTATTTACATTTTATGTAGAAACCTCTCGCAAGTGCAGGACTGGAAGTCTGGTATTTTCTAGAATTTCCCTCACCTCCTTGCCCTCTTCCTTCAAGTAACACAGAGAGAGCCTCCCCTGTGAGCCTCCAGAAAGCCTCGTCTCCCAGTCCAAGTCCATCGCTCTCTGCTTGACTGGTTCTAGGCTGCTCTACCCAGCACCCTGAACAGAGGCAGGCGTGGCGCTGATGCTCAGTGCATCTTGTGGGAGAAGTGAAGGAACAGAGATCACTTGACACCCACCATGGAAGAATAAATACCATTTAAATGGTCAGTGCCTGTAAGACCTCTGAACCTATTTCTTGTTACACATAATAGCCCTAGGCTGCATTCAGGTGGACTTGAAAAGCTCAAACCCAAATGAACTTAGTCAGCGGGCTTGGTTTCACAGGAAGCAGCAGGAATAATCACACTGAGAACAAATAAAGGTGAACAGAAATCAGAGAGAATCAGGGAGACTGGAGCTGAATGAGTACATGAACAGAGTATACATGTTGTCAATAGCTGTCCGAGGTTGCCTGGATGGGAGAAGCAGAGGTAATTTTGGCAGAGTCAGGGCCAAGCAGGACCAAGATGTAGGGCTGAGGCAAGGTCAGAGCCAGGATTCCTGAGGGCAGGGTTCATGGTGTAGTCAGAGTAGGACTAATTTCATATATCAGGGATGATACATTGTCCCATACACCGGCACCTGGGTCTTAGCAGGAGAGATCAGAGCTCATAACCTCTTTGACAGGTCACACGAGGCTGTGACGCAGATGTTGCCCTGTAAGCATTGAGCAATGCTGACCATTCAGAGAGAAATATCACTCTTTGATTTTTTTTTTTGAGTCGAAGTGTCACTCTGTCACTTAGGTTGGCGTGCAATGGCACGCTCGCCTGTGTGCTGGGCTCAGGCGATTGCTCCGTCTTAGCCTTCCAACTAGCTGGAACTATAGGCATGCACCACCACGCCTGGTTAGTTTTTTCATTTACTGTAGGGACAAGGTCTCGCTAAGTTGCCCAGACTGGTCTCTCAAACCCCTGGGTTCAGGCAATCCTCTTGCCTTGGCTTCCCAAAGCACTGGGATTACAGGTGTGAGCCACGGCACCCAGTGACGCTTTCATTCTTACCTGAAGGTGATCAGCATCACTCAGGCTGGTAGTTCAGCTAAGGCACATCTCTGCACACAAGACAGCGCAATGATCCTCAGTTCAGTGTACACATATATGTGTATGCACAGACGTGTGTGTGGGGGGGGTATGTTGCTTCGAGAGGTGTTTCAGAATCTCAAGTGAGGGTTGGTAGAAGGTAGTTATTTGCAAAGACTGCTAAACTGTATCAAAAATTGTGCGTTTGGAAAACAGAAAAAAATATCACCACTGTTTTCATAATAAAACTAGAAAAGAAAAGCTCAATAAAATGCTCTTGCTGGTAGAAAATGTTGGTGATCGACATTGTCGTGCTTGGTTTGCCAAATATTTCTATCTCCTCCACACTGTCAAGGTGGTAGGACTGTGCTCCTGGACTCCAAATGGTCAAAGGACATGTAACCAGCCCTGACCCATGAGCTGTGAGCAGAAAGGACACCACTGTTTCCATGCTGAAGCATTTCATTCCCACACTTCTTTGTCAACCGTGCATGGCAATAACTGTGCTCACTTTCTACTATTGCTAGATAGACAGACAGGTACAGAAATCTAATTACCAATTATTGGCTCCTTCTCGGTGGTACCTGACACTAAAAGCTGAAGTTTTGGATACAGGGAGGTCTACCTCTTATCATCCAACACCAAGGAAAGGGTTATGAGACCTCTGAGTTGGTAGGTGTCCTTGTTAGAATATAGGCAGATTTTTAAACTCAGAGAGTGACTCCAGAAGCCAAGCACTCCCCAAACTTCTGACAAGGAATTCCATCTGCACTCGAGAAATAGTTGGGAGGAGACCAAGAGGCTACAAGAAAAGGAAGGAAAAAACCGTGGTAAGAAGATGATAAAAGAAAGATGAAAACATTTGAGATGATGGATTGTAGAAGTAGAAACGAATGGTCAGAGTGGCATTTGGGGTAAGGAGCAGAGACAGTGTGACAACCCTGAGATGCAACAAGGAGCTGATGAAGCACCAAGGTGTAGAAATATTAGAAAAACTCTATAGAATAGGGACAGAGCTTCCACACATCAGAGAAGCAACAGATATCAGCACAGAAAATTAGCAGATATTGTCATGCTGTCCCTGAGACTTTGGGACTTTCTCTGGAAGGGTAGGGCGAGTCCTGGTGTGTCTCGGTGGTATTCACACTTACAGAATTCGTTGCTATTAGAGTCTCCAGTTCAGACAATGGGAGCTTTTTCTATATGTTCACATAGGCATCTGGGGAAGCTGGAAAACAAAGGCAGATTGACTGGTTTCACTCCAGTAGTGAGGTTGAACCTTAATCTGATGAACAGACCTGCAGCTGTCAGCTGTTGGTGGGTATTTATGTGTAACCCACGTGTTTCAAGGACAGTGCTGCACACCCCTTACTGAGGAGCTGTAATTATGAGCCCTGGCCAGTGAGGCCACCACCCTCACATCCTCCTGCCCCTGCACCTGACCAAGGGCCCATAGCTGCCAGGCCCTGTGCTGTATCCTGCTCCCATCTACACATATTTCTCCACCAGTGGAAATTAAGGTCCAAGGCTCTAGGGCCACACTGTCAAGGTCTGAAACCACTTCCAGCACTTTCTAGGGAAGGGCTTTGAGAAAGTTATGACCATGCCCTCGGCCTCCCAGGCCATATCCTCAGCACCCTGTGCACTGGCTGGTGTAGAGAATGAGTAAGTTATGTGGACTCAGCTCCTGGGGGAAGTTCTCGCCAGTGTACCTTGCATACATGTTAATGGCCAGTGATTAGTTCATTAGCTGGTGTTATTATTACTCTCCAAAAAGTTCATTTGGACTTGGAAAGATTTTAGCAAAGAGGGATCAAATGTGTTGGACCGAGTACCAGTCAAACGAAAAGGCATCTTCTGACTACATGTTCCATGAATAGGGTTTGCATGGTTTTTGGACACATGCCACCTGAGTATATAGGCTTTTTGAAGTCTGCTTTCTCAGGGAGCAATGGTTGCCACATTTTTTTGTGGCATCTGCTAAACCTAATTGTTTTTAATATAGTGTTAACTTAATGATTATAAATGCCAAAAATATTTGTAAAGTGATTCCTTCAAAAGGAGAGAGGAGATTTTGTCTGCCAACCAGATTAGGTAAATATTTATGGTCCTTTCTAGAAAATTTAGTACTGTAGTGAAATGGAGCTGCCATGAGCACTTTATAATCCATTTGAAACAGAGTACACCGGTTATGCGTCCAGACACTGAAATCAACTTTAGAAAGCAGCAGATTATTAAAAGTCTTCAGGTGGGAAAACAAAGCAAGCCAGCACTCTTTTTCGTAATTGTTAGTGCCACCGCTTTGTCTTTGTGGAGAGCCCTTTTCACAAATCTTGTGCTCATTGTCCTAGAACATTGATTGTCCTTCTAGCTACTAGGACACTAGGACTTCAGAGCCCAAGGATCCCCTCTCTTGTTTTAAATCAGAATGAAATTTCCTAAAGGTAAATACAGCAATGATTTCCATGACACCTAGACTATACAAACTTAATCTAATTTTAGTGTGTGCTAATTGAACATTAGTTTTTGCATCACAGCGTTTTAAACGCTATTCTGTTTTTATCATAAGCATTCATTTTTAAGACCAACCTTCTCTGCGACGAGTTATAGCACTGCTTTTTGCGTGATGGCTTCTGCTGCAATTTGTTCTTCGTGTGTGTCCCTCCACAGACATGCCCCAGCCGCCCAGCGAAGACATCTTCATCTTGCCGGATGAGTACAAGTCTGACTTACGACATAAGCGCTCTCTTCTGAAGTCCCATAGAAATGAAGAACTGAATGTTGAGACATTGGTGGTGGTTGACAAGAAGATGATGCAGAACCACGGCCATGAAAATATCACCACCTACGTACTGACCATACTCAATATGGTAAGGGCATCCTGGCTGAGGTACCCTGTGTAGTTATCCTTAATAAGAGGTATATGTGTGTGTACTGCATTTTACTTTTTGCTTGTGGATTTATGTCCCATATTTAAGAAATATTTTAGGAGTGGAACTCTTTGTTTTCTGTGCGGCAGTCAAAATAGCCATTTTCGGAACTTCAGAGGATAAAATAAGGAGGCAAAAAAAATTGACTCTCTCTGTAAGTCTCTGTAAGCCCTGAAATGTTTGGATTTACTGAAGTCTTTACTAGAAATCTCTAAGAGGATATTTAAACACTGTAGTGCGGTAAATCTGTTTATCAGCATTAGATGTATAATTTTAGAAGGCTATACAGAAATACCCATCTTTTCTAGAAATATTAATATTCAGATGTTGTCTATCTATTATTTAATCTACAAAAATGGAAATAACAGTCCAACCTTTTGGAATATCACCTCAGATAAAATGTGTCTCTGTCTCTATATTAATAATTTAAGAGTGATAAGAATTATATTAAGCCCCATTTTATGTGAGATCTAGGTAACAGAAGACAAAATCTTGGCTCACTAAAGAGGGTTTTTAAAAATAGGTTCAAAGACTTTTTAAAATGTGTGTTTTCACATGCTTCTACCTCAGTAGAGTACCCTTAAATCCATGGTGCCACGTGATTATTATTACCAGCATCCCTCTTGGTAGACAGTTTGTGATCTCCCAGGGAGTTAGGGGAAATGGTGAAATAGAGCTCCCCTCTCACGGCACAGGGTCAAGGATTTACCCTACAAGGACAGTGGGACTCAAGCTGCTCTGATGTATGGAAGCATCTGCCTCTATTCTATAGAGCTTTTCCATTATTTGTACACCTGGTGCCTCCTCAGCTCCCAGGGTTATCCCACTGTCTCTGCTCCTCACCCTGAATGCCACTCTGACCATTTCTACTTCTACAATCCATCATCGCTAATGTTTCCATCTTTCTTTCATCATCTTACCATGATCTTTTCCTTCCTTTTTTTGTAGCCTCTTGATCTCCTCCCAACTACTGTGTCCAAATGGAATTCCTTATCAGAAGTTTGGAGAGTGCTTGGCTTCTGGGGTCATCCCTCTGGGTTTAAAAATCTGCCTATATTCTAACAAGGACACTTACAGATTCAGAAGTCTTGTAAACCTTTCCTTGGTATTTGATGATAAGAGGTGGACCTCCCCCTACCCAAAACTTCAGCCTTTACTGTCAGGCACCACTGAGAAAGAGTCAACAATTGATAACCAGATTTCTATACCTGTCTGTCTAGCAATATTAGAAAATGAGCATTGCTCTGACACTGAAGAACAAGGGAGTTGGCCTTCTATAGCAGGATTCCAGCCCATGAACAACCTGCAGAAAAATGTTGACCTTTATGGGACTGATGTGCATTTGTCGTCTTTTTCAGGTGTCCGCTTTATTCAAAGACGGAACGATAGGAGGAAACATCAACATTGCAATTGTAGGTCTGATTCTTCTAGAAGATGAACAGGTATTCTGTCTTTGAAGCTTCAACTCTTTTTTTCCCCAGAAAAAAATAAATGCAAATTAATTTTTTTCTTTAATATAATTGTTCTTTCTCTTAGGGGTGAAAAAGCATTGAATATTATGTGTCTAGCGCAATTAGTTTCTTTTAGTTCTCTTAAATATTTTGTTTGTTTTTGTGCAGGGCTAGTAAGAAATATTCTTTTAATTGCCTTATGAGAAAATGGAATGTAAGCACTGCTGTAAATATATGAGTGGGAAACACACAAGGAATGCAAAGTAAAAAAAAATGTGTCTTCAGCCTCTGTGAGCTTTTAGGATGCCAGTTGGAACGAGACCTTTCTGCGTTCTGCTAGAGGAAGAATCATGCTTTGTAGCCTAGAAGTTACATTGTACTGCATGGCACCACTTGGCCTTATTCCCTTTTTCCCCCATCCTAATCCTCAGCACCTTCACTCTTAGATTTTTATTTGGTAGTTATTTCTATGGGATGCCAAGTACATTTCTTTCATTGAATGAAAACTCCCAAATTACATGGTTCTTGGCAGCAGTGGGTGAAATGACCTCTTTGCCTCCTGTCCAGTCCCCTGTCAATAAACAGAGGCACACTCTTCACACCGAGAGTGCATATAAACATTCCATGGCATAAGTAATAGGGCATCTTAGTCATAAAAGGCTCTCACTTCTGTTTTACCCCAAGCTAATCATTGACTCGGCAAAAGAGCATGGCCGCCGGACCCAAGCCAGGCACCCGGCATTCGGTTCCGCCCTTGCTGACATCGTCAGAGTCTCTTGTTAGCCATAGTTTTCTTGTTTGTAAAATAAAGAATTTTTGAGATGAAATTTGAGATCGTTCATAAGATCAACAATAACTTCAGATGTTAAAGGTCTGAGATGTCGCGCTTTTTCTGTGCAGGGTGGACTGTGTGTGGGCAGGGCTATTTCGAGCCTGAGTAGTCAGGAAAGATACAACCTCATTGTCTTTTCTGTGAGAGTGTGCCTGGGGAGGGGACTGCTGAACCAGCAGGGCTTCTCAGGTGACAGGTTAATTATTCCATGTATTAAAACGTTTTCACCTTGGAATTCATCCAAGCTGCAAAGAATAAGCGAGGTTATCGTTTGATCGTACACCTGTGCTAACTTTAATTAATGCCGTTTTCCTGGAAATCACCTGCTGAAGAATGCAAGGCATCCCCAGTGCTTATGTATAGCATTTAGCTGAGGCATATCTGACTCTCTGGAAAAACCAAATAAGCATTTGGAGAGAAAACATATTCAGTGAGTGAGAGACAAAGGTGTCAACAGAGCACTCTACCAGTGAAAGCTTTAAACAAGATTGTGTTCTGAAGTCAAGGTAATTGCCCTGGTTTTCTGTAGGAAAAATATGGCACAGCTTTACATCTAAATAAGTTTCAATAGCTTGGTGCAGCCAGGCCTGATTGATGTTCCAGCTACCCCCTAAATTCCTCAGTTCCCAAGAGCTTCTTTCTGTGATTTCATGGTTGCTCTATCCGAACTTGGTAGATACGGATAAATTTTAATGTCTTCTATATATTTTCCTTCTAGTTACAGTTTATTTCCCAGAAATAGAACTTTACTCATTGACCTACCTATTTTCATAAACATGTTACCTCTGTAGGAAAGTTACTGAACAGTGGAATGATAGATATTTAAAGAGTTGTTCATTGCAAATCCCACTTGCGTAACTTGATTATGAAATGAACCCATCACTGTCCAGGTGTGTTTTCGTGTATGCAGTGCAAAGCACATATAAGTTATCATGTCATCTTAATTCACTTTGAAAAGTATTTTCCAGAGATTTTAAATGCAGAAAATGTATACACAGAAGTAATCTTTCTGGGATCATTGAGCATGCATTTAGGGTCAGCCAGATACATTCCAATTGTTTCTGTACAAAAACTGGAAGAAATGTAAACAAGTGTGACTACACAGAATCTGTACAGTTTTTTAATATAATACACCTTCCTTTGGATTTTAATACATAAAATGGATGCATTCCCTTATGTGCCATTCAGATTCACCAACGTATTTGAAATCCAAGTCAATGACAGTTTGTTTTGATGACAGTGCCTTGTAGCATGTTTTCTCTCCATTATCATGGGGTCCTTGATCTCTCTTGCATAGCCAGGGCTGGTGATAAGTCACCACGCAGACCACACCTTAAGTAGCTTCTGCCAGTGGCAGTCTGGATTGATGGGGAAAGATGGAACTCGCCATGACCACGCCATCTTACTCACCGGTCTGGATATATGTTCCTGGAAGAACGAACCCTGTGACACTTTGGGTAAGACCTTCCAGTCAAGTTTTGAGTACCATGTGTGGGGTGTCACCCTTGGTGGGTGGCGTAGGATACAGCGTGTCCTCGTCCTGGTTCCATATTAATAAGTAGCTGCTGATGAGTACAGTTGTAAAGAATGAACTCACTTCCCTGTATAAACTTTGGTCAAGCCTTAGGGTATGCTTTTATTCATCAGGAGTGGTCCATGAACAAGGAAAATCTCTTGAAGGTGTAGGACTTCCTATCTCTTCTAAAATGCTAAATAATTTCTTCTACCATTTGTGAGAATGGAGGAGATGAATTCAAGGGGGTGTCATGATGTGGCAGAAAGAATACGTTTATGAAAATATGTAGAGATATTAAACAATATTATGTGTCTCATTTTTCTCTATCTCAATCTTAGCAATTTTTTTTTGGCTGTTTACAGGGCTGAGTATAACTTGTAGGCAGTATTTTTATTCTTTTTTTCAAATGTATAAAACAGTGTGCTCCTGGCCAGGATTCTGCAAAACATTTTTTTCTAACTCTCCATTTTTCCTAAGTTCCTAGGAGGAAAGGTTTTAATTGTAAAGTCTTTCAGATAGAACCCAATTTAATCAAGGTTAGTCCTATTGCTCAAAACAGAATTAACAGAGTGGCCTGGCTTGCCTTAGAAAGACCTGCTTAAAGGTTGGCTCTGGGCTGGCCTCTGACCCGATCTAATAAGAGTGGCTCACTGTGTCTAAGCTGTTTGTACAAATAAGATGGCTTATCCTTATACCTGTTTTCCTTCTGAAGATCTAGAATTTTGGTACATGCAAGGCAGTGGATACCTACGTGACCAGCCACCAATGAAAACCCTGGACACTGAGTCCCTAATGAGCTTCCCTGGTAGACAACATTTTACCTTCATTGTCACAGTTCACTGATAAGCAGTCCTATGTAACTCCCCTGAGAGAGGACTTTTAGAAACTCAAGCCTGTTTTCCCCAGGACTTCTCCCATGTGTTTTTTCCAGCTTTGCTGATTTTTTCCCTGTATCCATTTGTTATGTTAAATAATAACTGTGAGTATGACAAGTGCTTATTATGGCAAATGTGAATCATTAAATCTGGGGGTGGTCTTGGGGACCTCCCAACACACCCATTCTCTGCAGTACTTTTTTACTTGGGATTTTTTGAATATGGATGTTTATAGAATAAGGCAAACATTTTCCTCCATCTGCAATAAATTCCCTCTTCTGTTTTGTCCCAATTATAACCTTAACAAGAACATTGCATAAAGCCATGAATTTTTTTCATGACACAGAGAGTCCTTGGGCTCTTGGGGATACATCCCCTTCTTCCACATGATTAAGTGTCCTTTATATGCTTGTCCGAGGGTACCAAATTTCCCTAAGGGACAGAAAATACACAACTCTATTTTATTACAACAATGGTCCTCTATACGCTTTTAATCTTTGTGCCTCATAGGCTTTGCACCCATAAGTGGAATGTGTAGTAAATATCGCAGCTGCACGATTAATGAAGATACTGGTCTTGGACTGGCCTTCACCGTTGCTCACGAGTCTGGACACAAGTAAGTGCATCTCCACAGGAGGGTGGAGTCTCGGTTCCTTTTTTTACTGGATGATTGCCATAAAAATATATTTCTTACCAGATGATTTCCATAAGAGTTTAAAAAAATAAGAGGAATTCACATATATCCAATAAGAATGCCATTGAAAGTTATATAATGCAATCATGTGAGACTTTTGTCTTATTTTTGGTGTTCTACCATGTGCATTTTAAAGTCACAACAATGCGCGTGTTTACACTTCCCTGGATATGTTCTTCTCTGACATTCCTATTCACACAGCATGTGCCTAAGATTGGGGATGGTTCTGTCTCATTCTATTCCTCCGTCCTGTATTTTGAACTTGGCCCTGTGGTCTGATCTCATTCCACAGTCAGATACTATTGAGCGATTCCAAATGACTAAGGTGGTATCAAGCAATCCCACCGATGCTTGTGTTCTTTGATGTATATTTTTATAATCTGTAGAGATGTTGCTTTTTGGATTAGAATGCTGAGCAGAGAAGAAATTGAGCATCCCTGGTAAAATTTGCTTTGCTTTCCTTATTCCACCCCTGACTGCAGTGTAGATGGTGGTTTTGAAGTGGGTCAGCATCAGGATGCCCCAGGACCCTGGGGCTCAGCATGGACGCTGGTCCTGGCCTGGCAGCTCTTAGCAATAAGTGGTATGTTATTCATGCCATGTTCATACCTGAAAAACTTACATGTATACCTGTAGAATGAATAATTTCTAGCAATTATGTACGGAAGCTATTATTCTTGGATAAGGCTTCCTTTCTTCCTCTCTCTCTTTCTCTCTTTCTTTCTGTCAGGGTCTCACCCCTTGCCCAGGCTGGAATGCAATCACACACTCATGGCCACTCCAGCATCGACCTACTGGGCTCCGATGATCCTTCCACTTCAACCTTCCTAGTAGCAGGAGCTACAGCTGCGTGATACCAAGCCCAGCTAATTTTTTTTTTAATTATGGAGACGAGGTCTTGCCAAGTTGCCTGGGTTGGTCTAGAACCTGCGGGCTCAGGCAATCCACTCGCCTTGGCCTCCCAAAGTGCTGTGATTACAGTCTGAGCCACCGAGCCCGGCCTTGGATAAGATATCTTAGGCTAAAAACTCTATGAGCTGTCCTACCTTGAGGGAGTATCTATTTTTAAAAAAGAGTCAAGGACCCACCTACTGACTGTGCAGCTGCCAGCTCCTTGCAGTGGTCCTGGGGGCCAGCATTAGAAAGCCAAGTGTTTTCTTGCCACACTGAAACTGTACTTGAATTTCCTCCAGAAAATGTCCAACCAGGACTTACATCTTTTCTATTATTTTATTTTCAATATGATTTTACTGGCAAAAGGAATACCAAGGCAGTGTTTGTGATCTGTGTTTAGGCAAAGCCAACTTTTCTACCCTTTACTGGAAAATGGACTGAGGTCACAGTCTTCTGTCACCCAGACCTGTTCAAAGCACTGGGGAGGGGTGTGTGTGTGTGTGTGTGTGTGTGTGTGTGTGTGTGTGTGTGTGTGTAGACAGGCACATGTGTGTGCTTGTGTTTAGTGAAATCCCCTGGAGGCCCTGCAGGTTTTGGCTGTGTGTGAACTGATGACCTGAAAACGAAGCTTTATATCCCTTTACTGATCCCCTCATCATTACAGGTAATGATTGACTATTTGATTGCTTAGAAAATTACACCTATACTTTACAAAGCTTTCAGTTAAATCATAATTGTATTTTTAATAGCCTGCTAGAGTGAAAACTTCAAAAACTCTCATTATTGTAACGACATGTGGCTCTTGCTGTCCTCTGAACCATACCTGAATTTAATTAAACAGTCAAGGCCAGAAATATTTAAGTCAAGGGCTGAGCAGGTCAGCATTCGATAGGCAGTTGAGATAGGGGCACTGGCAGCACTCGCCGTGGGAGGTGGTGAACTTCGTGGAGGGTAAACTTGACACACGCATCTTGGCTCTCGATTAGTCTTCAGTGGCAAAACAAGTGTCCGCATTTGCGTTTATTTTTCTTAGAAGTCAATTATTAATATTTCCTCTCCTTACTCAGACTGGCTCTAGATGGCAAAAGATTTTCCTCCCGACAAGAACAAAGTGTTTTATTTGAAAGAGAAAATAGAGAAGGAAGTAAAGAAAGGAGATGAACATATGGGGGTGCAGGAAATCCTGTTGCTCGTAGAATCAACCCCCAGAAATCATCAGACCCTTCTCGAACACCTGGTGTTTAGAGGACATTGTGCAAGTTACAGAGAACTGGGAACTCATCAACAAAATGGCTTCTAATCATGTTGAGAAAATAGGGAAAGTATTTAGCATGTGCTAAGTGCCAAGATGAGTGTTAAAATAGCAACAGTAATAAAGGAAGAAGAATGGTCATGAAAATAGTAGTGCTTGCTCTTCGTGGAGCTCTGTGGAAATGAAAATAAAAAATGTATTTAGCATGTGCTGGATGTCAACACCAGTGATGATGATGGTGATAGCAATAATAATAAGAGTAATATCTGCTTTTGTGGAACGCTTTATGTAAAATCGACTAAGGAATTTCACATATAGCTCAAGCCGTGGAGACCACTCAGGAAAATCCCTTATCTTGCCTTCACTAGCCAAGGGACTGATGCTAAACATTCAGCAAATGCGTGTGAATGGCATGGGGGGAATGAGTGAGCCAGGGCAGGACAAGTGAGCAGATGGAGAGTGGACATTTCAGATGAGTTGTTAACTGTGACATCTACCTCAGATGAGAAAGGCTGTGGCTAATGACACTGTAAGACGACTCCCTGGGTATTGGTTGAGTGGAATGGAAGACAAACACATTTGGTCAATGCGTCTATTTCGTGTTATTTCTTGAAGAAGGCATTGCAAGTTTGATGCATGACTCAAAAGTCATAGCATAAACAAAAAGTCTTTATCTTATCTTTGGCAATGAGCTCAAAGAGAACCCATTTTTTGGTTCTATGACTTCAGAATTAAAAACTCGTTTTGCATCGATTACAACTTTTATTACAAAAGACATGTAACACACCCTGCTTCAAAGGTAAATTTTACATCTTCATGTCTATTACCATCTAGAGTACATTATTTGGGGTGGAGACGCTTTTCCATGTCCTGAAGCAGTGGACTTTTTAACCTTTAACTCAGAGAAAGATTTCAGTTAGTGCCCATCCAGTTTCCTCTTCTAAAGTTCACCTGTTTTCATCTCAAAATACCGTGTCATTTATACTGAGGAATCTGACCTAAAAATAGAAATTTTTAAGAACAAGTGTTTGGATTCATGTTGGGAAAGTGAGGAAGAGAGACAGAGAACTAGGATCGAGATATATATTCTCTTTTGGTACCTGGGATTGAATTAGAACTTTTTTGAGGACAGTAGTGTGAGGATAGTTTCCTGCTTCTGTTAAATCACTTGACACAGGACTTGCGGTTTGCTAGGTGCAGGTGTTGGGCACTGGCACAGACACACCAAGGCCTGAACTGCACATTTTTGAGAATACATCATCTGGGCATAAATCCATTTGAAAAATTCCCATTTGCTGAGGGAAGTCATACCATTTGGTGGGGAGGGCCCGGGACTCAGATTCCAGATCTCTGCAGCACGACCACAGCCTGATAGTGACCAGACAGTGTCACTGGGTCAGCTCTAACCTAGGTTTTTCATCTGCAAATCCAGTAGGGTACTGTGAGCTCCTAGGCTCGTGAGTACAGCTGCAATCTAAGTTGTATTATTTGAGCTGAAAATTCTTATTACATAAAATAGGCTTAAGTAGTGAAGTTGCACTATCATTTTGACCATTTAAGACACTATTAAAATATATTCACTATGCTCAGAAGTATTAATGATCCATCATTCTGTCTCATCTTTCTCCCTGAAATTTTGGACCTATTCACTGGACATAGTTTTTTTAAATTTTGCCAATAAGGAATTATGTAGATTCTACTAAGAAAAAGAAAAACCTAGCAATCCAAATTCTCCAAAAGTTTAAGAGAAAAGATGAAATAGGCATATCATGCAAGGCATCAAGTAATAAGGGCTGTAGGTATTGTACGAGACCAGACAGGGACAATCAGAGAGGTGTTCTTGAAAGTCACAGAACTGGTGTCACTGCTACCTAGCTTAATAATGCCATTTAGTTCTATCACACTTCGCTGGCAGTACCCTCTCCAGCATTTGACGATGATGTGTTCAAACCACCAATTTGTAGCTGTGCTCTGTCACCAACCTGGGCCCATTCCGCTGGGTCAGAGAGGCACTCAGTGATATTCAGAGACTTGTGGAATGTCGGAGAAAGGCAGCCTGTTAACCATGATTTGGTCTGGTGATTGTCGGTCTGCCCTCTGAGAAACTCCAGCTGGTAGAACAACAGCTCTTACCAATTTTATTTGTTGTCATTTATCTTAGATTTTCTTGTTTGTTTTTGTGTCCAGGATGTATTAGAAATCCATTGACATTTGACTGAGCACACACATACACACACACACACACACACACACACACACCATATGTACATGAGTGACATTTAGATGTTGAGTAATTTGAACAAGTCCACATCTGAATCAGGAAGAGACAGAAGCTTTGAATTTTCCTTTGTCATGTGCTTAGTCACAGGCATTCTGTATAGTTTATGAGGAGGATTTAATTATCCCATTTTGCACATAAAGAAACTGAGGCTTGTGGTCTTAAGTAATTTGCCCAGTATCAAGCAGCTTGTGAATGACAGAGCCACGAACCTGACTGGGGTCCCCACACCACCTTCACAGCCCATGATCTCTCCCGGTATCTGTCCGCCCAAGTCTCCCAATTCCCCCCAACTGATATCTCTAGCTCAGCCTTCCGCCTGTCACTGAGGATGAGCTGTGTTTCTCAAGAAACCTATGTCAACCCTACATCAGGGTTCTGGGCATCTCGATGCTATCTGTGGTCCCTATCATCATGCCGAGGGTAGAATTCACCATCCAGATAACACTGGCCCATTTGCAAATATTTTCTTCTATTTTGTGACTTGTGCTTTTACTTTCTAGATTGTGTCTTCATGCACAGAAGTTTTCATTTTGATGAAGTCCAGATATTTATTTTTTCTTTGGCTGCTTGTGCTTTTGAAGTTGTATTTATGAAAACTTTGCCTAATCCAAGGTCACTAAGATTTATACCTACACTTCCTTCTAAGGACTTTATAATTTTAGCTCTTACATTCATATCTTTCATCCATAGAGTTAATTTTGTATGTCTCACGAAGGGCCCGAATTTATTATTCTGCATTTGGATATCCAGTTTTCCCAACACCATTTGTCCTTTCCCCCACTGAATGATCTTGGCATTCTTGTAGACAAATGCTTAGAAATTGGTAGTAGATTGGCAGTTTCTAGGGGCTGGGGAGGGAAAAAAAGGGCAGTTCCTGCCTAAGGGATATGGAACGTCCTTCTCAGGTGATGAACATGTTTCCAAATTTAGGTAGTGGTGATGATTGCAAAATGTATTATAAACAGCCGAATTATGCACTTTAGAATGGTTAAATTGGTGACTTTGATGTTTTGTAATTTTTATCTCATTAAACATTTTTATAAATAGGTTGAAAACAAAAACAAAAAAACACATTGGTCTATGCCTCCTTTAAGGGGTGTCTCATTCCTTCAACCACTGCTGTTTGAGCAACCTGAAATGAGTGGCACAACCTCTAAAAACACTTGCCTAGCTGGTCCTCAATCTGGGTTTATCATTAGTAATGAATAAATCCTTGCCAAAAATAATTGAATCTCTCAAAAAATAGTATGGAAGACATTGAAAGCTTTGACATTGAATATTCTCAAATTCACTTTAATTTGAAATCAGGTTTATACTTAGTTATTTGAGTTAGTGTGATAGCTGGAAAAGCTGTTCTTTATTTATTCAACAGACTTGAATGGAGACCTGCTATGGGCTATTGAGTTTATGGGCAGTTGGCTTGTATACATGAATAAGAGAAATCTATCTTTTAAAATCTTGTACAGGAACAAGTTTAAAATGATCTGGTCTGTGTAACTTGAATAGTGATTATATTTCTTGGTTTCCAAATACCAACCTTGTCTTCAAAATGTGTGCTATGTATTCTCCCATGGTTTTATTAATGTTAACATTGAATGTGATGACTGTGTGCACTTTTGTGCCGATCTACTGGAATCCATTACATTACATATGTGGGCATTGGGCACTGTACTGATTGGGAACACAACTTGTGAAATAGTGCTGCCAGAATTTTGGTGGGTGTCAGAATCACACAGGGATGTGTTAGAACACACCCAGATGCCCGATCCCGACCCTCAGCCTACAAAATCAGAAATCTGTCACAGCGGACTTTGGGTATCCACAGCATGCTGTACATTTCTCAGATGTTCTGATGCGTGGCAGAGTTTGAGACTCAGTGCTAGCAGGAATCATTGAAAATACCTTAGATGAAAACATTTAATAAAGACCGAGATGTGACCGAGCCTGAGAAATTGCGACTTTGAATTTCTTAGAAATGTACAAAGAAGTGGCAGCAAATTTATCAAGGGCCATTGCTGAAACATGATGTCTTCCTTATAAGCAGCTGAAGGGCCAGACAGAGGAAGGTCTTTTGGCATTTCATTTCATCGTTTTCTCCCCAAGCCAGCCTCCCATGTGGGATTTCAGCCTGAATCCTTTTCACAGCCATGACACATTTCCTCTGCCATATGGTTCCCCTGGTCTTGATTAATTGCCTTTAATAGAACTTCAGAGAATGGGTGGAGGCTAAATGACCACATCTGCATCATCCCTGGTACCGATCAGAGATTTTGCAGACATTCAGCAGTATTTGCATGCCAGATTTCCTTGGATACACCCTTCAATCACACTCAGGTTACACCATTGCCTGGATCCTGCTTGGGCTCTGACATCGTAGTGTCCAGGTTCCAGACTTGACTCTGCAACCCTGGACAAGCTCTCTCTCCAGGCCTCAATCTTCTGTCTTTATATTTAACTTACCTTATAAGGCTGTGTTGAGTTTTAGGTTATAATATAGGCTAATGGTTAACATCATAACGATAAAATAGTAAATGCTCATAAATGTTAATTACTATCTTTACTCCTATGACTAAACAGCTCTAAGAAAAGCAATTAAGTGGACAACTGTGTCTTCAGCTATGGCAACAAGACAGAGTCTCTTGCCACATTTTGGAACCCACTTCACCCCCCGCCCCATTCGTGTTCTTTGGTCCCTGATGCCTTCCCTTCACTAATCATGGGACTCTTGGTAGTAGAATGCCCCTAGATCTAAAAACCACCATGTCCTTCTTTGTTTTCTCTCTCTCTAGTCCTTTCCCTTTCTATTGTATCTCACCACTCAGGACTCTGTTCTCAAAAAGTCCATGCAATGACTGGATACCAGACTTTAATGGTGAAAGTGGCTTGGCTCTCCAAGAATATATTTGCTCCAGGGAGGTCTTTAGGGTCACGTAGAGCTACCAAATCTGTAGCTCCTAAGGTTGTCCTAAGAGACAATATGTGTTGCTCTTCTGGGATGACTGAAGATGGCAGTGCCAAGCTGTTCTCTAGGCTAAGCATTCTGAAATTAAGGAGAGGACGTGGACTTGTTGGTAGAGGAAGGTGGCAACTCAGGTCAGGGTGAGTCTCACAGGTGCAGGGCTGCAGTTTTCTTAAGAGTCATTCAGCGGGTGCTGATTGGCATCACGGGATTTGAACACCTCTGATTAGCCCTATTAAGCATTCCTATAGCTGTTGTGTCTTGGGATGTCTAAGCCAGGTGTGAATTCTCAAAGCGGTCTGGTTTACACTAAGGAGTAATCTATGCTGCTTCAAACAATACCCACAAATACTATACTCAGCCGTGTTCACCCATTGGAGTTCTGTGGAGCGACTCCCTCCAAAAAAATGCAGGGATTGGGGTCAAGTACTACCTACTTGTCACAACCTTCAGCAGTCTGAGAAAGAGTAGCCCCTGGTAGGTGTGGGGACAATGGCAGTTAGTTGTAGCTGCTAACTAAGGAGCTCTCAAATTGCGGTAGACATCACGCTTACCTGGGGAGCTTGTCGGGAAGGCTCAAATGCCTGGATCTCTCTTTCCTGACTTAACATCTGGGAGCCTGACATCTGTATTTCTAGGAAACAGCCTTGGAAATTCTGACAGTCCCAGTGAAGAGAAAATAATAGAGAGAAAAGGAAGTGACATAGAGCGGTATTCACTTTAGCGAGATCACAGGTCCTCCTCAGCCCACTTGAAATGCAGGCTTCTGGACATTTACTCTGATTTCAAATCAATATCCACTTTTAAACAATTCCATGGATGGTCTGTTCTTCAGAAACAGTCTATGAACACGTGAGTACTCTCAACACATTGGTTGTTATGGCTTCTGTTTGTGCCTGCCTCAAATACAGCAATAGGAGACTCCCACAGTCTTGACCTGCAATTGTTAGAGTGTATTAAATAATTTAAACTGTTCTTTGTTCTAAAAGAACCATTGATCTCTGTCTCTTGTAGCTTTGGCATGGTTCATGATGGAGAAGGAAACATGTGCAAAAAGTCTGAGGGCAACATCATGTCCCCTACATTGGCAGGACGCAACGGGGTCTTCTCCTGGTCACCCTGCAGCCGGCAGTATCTGCACAAATTTCTAAGGTATGAACTCCTTGAGCCGGACGTGCGATCTTCTGGTGCCTTTGATGCTTACTGCCTGGTTAGCCGGATCTCATGCAAACAGCTCCAGGCTGTGTTCCCCGATGTGGTTTCCTCTCAAAGGTGTCTTGAGACACTCAGTTGACCAAAGAGTTTGCTGAACACCTCCTTGGAGCACTGAGGCCTGACAACTTAATCCAACATTGAGTTGGTAGAGGAAGGTCGCAACTCAGATCAGGACAATGGCCAAAAGGAGCCCCAGGACATGAACCAGACCAACATATTTTTCACCGATATTTATTTTTTTAAAATTCTTATTTTTATATCCATGCATATTCAGTCAGTGAATAGAAAGATCTAGACGCATACAACTGTATACATAATAAGGACATGTAGCTGAGTTTATTTTTCTGTTTACTATGTGTGTATGTATGTATTTACAAGATGCATTTCTCATTAGATGGAAAAACCTGAGTATTTACATTTTGTTCTGGCTACAAAATCCTGTGGTGGTAGCATTTTTTAGAAATGTTATTATAGCACTAATTCATTTAGGGCATAAAACATTGGGGAGGTAGAGTTTGACTCTTGAAAAGGAGGTAGTAGTTTTTAACACTTTAGAGAAAGAAGGGAATTTTGTAAAACTCTTTAGATTTGCCAATTGGTAGACTATTCTTCACATTTCAATGGCTTTGAGATTAAAGGCTAGTTTAAGCCTTAAACCAAAACTTCATTTCTGACTCACATCACACTCCAGTGTAGATTGGTGGTCTCTGTTCCACGCAGTCATTTGGAGGCCAAGTTTTCTTCTATCCTGTGGTCTTTTCCCTTCCAGGACCTTGTTTTCCATTGCAGTCAGCTGGGAGCTGGGGACAGATAGAGCATGGTGGGACGTGCAAGGAAGGGGTGATGTTCCTGGAGGGAGAACTCAGACAGTGGCCTAAGAAATGTCACCTAGTCATGTGCTCTGGAGGAAGAGGACAGGGGGTTAGTGAAAGAGGGCCATCTGTGCCGCATCACCCGCCCCAAATCCTGTCACAGGGAAGTGACTGGAACTGGTGGGAACAGCCAGTTGGTGGTCAAACCGAGTAGAACCCAGGCATTCTGGGCCCTACACCTGACCTCTCTGCACCCATCCCAAAAACAATGGTTGCAGCCAGCAGAGGAAAAGCAATTCTGTTGCAGCCTCTCGGGGCTCCCATGCCTTTAGCTTGGTCCTTCCTGGTGTTCGCTGAGACCTCAGTCAAGATATTTCAATGCCGTAAGGTGTGGTGGCTTTGTTCCATGTTTTATGCCACCCAAATGAGTGAGAGCATTGTGGGCATTATAGCCTTTGTTCCTTTTACAATCTCTAAGTACTAACAAAATTACTTGGTTCAAATACTAAAAAGATGCACGAGAGTATGTATCTGCTTTAAGAACAGCTTTTACCTCCTGAAGAGGACTGGTCTGTGGGAAACGGCACAGACAGGGAACATTCATCGGCTTCAGAATGGACACCGTGCATTGATCCCTTGACTCCTCAGCCACATTCTTCCTTTCTGAACAGTCTCTGCAGGTTGAGTGGCAACCCCACACAGACTGTGGCTTGGTATTTTTTATTCCTCTAGGAAGACACATGAATTTCCACCTTTTCCATGTAGAGAATGTTATTGTTTCTTTGTCCCCAGGAAGGAGAGCCACTCTTATTCAGGGTGAAGGACATATTTATTCATTAGATAATAGTGTATTTTACCACACACATGGAAATTGTGTTTGCTCTTGACAAACTTATTGACTCACAGTAGTCTACTGATTCTAGGAGAGGGCATACCAAAAGAAGTGTTTATTCTCAAAACACACTAATGCTAGTGGATAATGATGGGAAACAGGCTGCTGTGTTTAGTTCTCAATTAAATGCGCTATGTTTTTGAAAAATTATATTTCTGATACTCATCAAGGAAAAATAGAGAAATGATCACTCAACTCAAGGATTTATTTTTTTTTTAAGTTAACAAAAATAACCTCCTAACCTTACAAATTTGGAGCAGATTGCACAAGAAATCACAAAAAAATTAGTAAAATGGAAAGATGAAGAGGAAAAGTAAGTGAAAATGTGAAAATGAAGAACAGAGTAAAGGACATAAATCTGTAGCTCTAAGGAGCTACGTGGGTGTGACAGAAAGCTCAAGATTTGTCCAAAAAGGAAATATATTTGTATTATTAGAAAATAGGGAAAATACCAACACTTCAAGGAAAGCAAACCTTTCTTGTTAAAGAACAGCTTTATTAAGGTAAAATTGATATGCATAAACTACATATGTCAGGTAGACAGTTGAATTAGTTTAGACATACGATGCACCATTGAAACAACCTCCGTGAAGATTCCACTAAAGTTGGTGGAAGAAAAAATGGGTTGGTGGCACCGACAAGTCCACAGGCTAGAAAACCAGACTGACTTTCACGTCTTTGCAACTTACATGATCTTGTAGTCAAAACTAAGAACTAGTTAGTTATTCCAAACTAAGAATGAAGATAGCTACTCCTTCCTTACTTGAGCCTGTCAACACTGCAGTGTCCAACTGACCTCTCTGGTTTCTTTCTGACCTTCTTACTTGGGGTGCAATAGTTTTTTCTTTCCTTTATTTCTTCCTCCCTCCCTCCCTCCCTCCTTTCTTTCTTTCTTTCTTTCTTTCTTACTCTCTGTCTTTCTTTCTGTTTTTCTTCCTGTCATTCTTTCTGTTTCTCTTCCCTTCCTTCTTTCTCTTCTCTTCCTTCTTTTTTTATTCATTTATTTTATTAACAGAACTCCTTTGCCTTCACTTTCATTTTTCTGTTGTACACATTAAGCCACCTTGTTTCTAGGACACTATTTGAGCAAGATCATACTAGCATTTCTGTTGCTTTTACTCTGGTTTACTATCTGGCGGCTATCTCCCCCAGCACCCATCTGGGTCTGGTTTACACCTCACTGCCTCTTTCTCCAGTGATCTGGGAGAGCTTGTAGCCCATCCTGCAAGCCAGCATTTGCACGTCAGCCTCTAGGGGCCCCCATGCCTTTAGCTTGGTCCTTCCTGGTGTTCGCTGAGACCTCAGTCAAGATATTTCAGCGCCGTAAGATGTGGTGGCTGTGTTCTATGTTTTATGCCACCCAAATGAGTGAGAGCATTGTGGGCAATTTCTGTATCTTGGTGATATAAATCTGTATTCTAGGCACATACACTCGATCATTTTTTAAAATTTCTATTACCAAAAAAGGCAGCGTTAATATTATTCTGCAACTGACATGACACATGGGGGTGCATTTAGCATCTGTTATTCCTTGCATGGCTTGCTCCTGGAGTCAGGTTGGGGATGGCTAAGATTGCTATTAGCTGTGTCTTGCAGCTGTTTGCATTTTTCTCTGGCTGCGTGTGAAGAATTCCATTTTCAGTAATAAGGAAGGGTATTAACTTTGGGCTCACATGCTGTTATTTGCATTCACAGGGAAAATTTGGAATTTATCTCAGATCTTCTCTATAATTTTCTAGATTTAGAATTTTTTCTAAATCTATTTTTCATCTTAATGGTTGTGGGAAAATAGTCTAACATTTTTTAATATTTTGAAATGTGCTCTGACAACTTGAAAAATGAAAGGATGCAAATGTGGGTGTGGAGTTATCATCAGCATCATGAAAGAGTCCAAAAACAGTTTTGAAACTGCCAAGAAATATAGGAAGACTCGTGGAAAGAAAATAATGACGTGCTTGGGGAAGAATTATTTTGAGGATGCTGAAAATGGGCTGTAATCACAGTTGTGTCCTAGAAATGATTACTAAGATGCTGGAGTGAAAAGCCATTTTTGTCGTAGCCCCCGGAAGATCTGCACTGTAACGGAAGCCTGCTGATTTGTTTTTGTGCTAATCCAGAAAAACACTTCTGTAGCATTTCAACAGTAAATCTTTATTTCCAGAGGCTTCACTAATTTCCTTGGACCACAAGATTACAAATAAATATATCGGGATTTTCTTGTTTACAAACTGTTTTCTTGAGAAATTAAATTTTCCAAGAAACTCTCTTGTAGCCAAATTCACTCCTAAGGTTTGTTTTTACTTGAAACCCTATTGCACGTCAGACAGTGTATTAAACCTTGTTTTCTCACCAAATCAGTCGAGCCTTTCTCCTTTGCTTGCTGACTTCCTGATTTCCAAATAATCAAAATACTGTGATTTTCTCCAGCGATTAGGTGGCTCTTTGGATGGGACTCCAACAGTGAGTAAGGATACATGGCTGACTTTTAAAGATGCATCTGCTCTCGTTTACAAGCAGTCCAGCATTTGGCAGGTGGAAAAAACTCAAAGAGGGAGCTCAACTGGCCTGAAGTTGTCAGTACAGCTTTTCTCCATTCTCAGTAGAGTTGTGAAGGAAAGATACTTGTTGGGAATAAATCCATCAACCTCGTCAATAGTCATGTGTCATTTCCTAGTAACAGACACAGACCTCATCGCAGTTACTCATGTCTGCGTCCAGGAGGCTTATGACTTACAGAAACTGTAGCTCACTATTTTAAATTTAATGACAACAGGGACTCATCTTCAAATGACTTTTTAACGTCTGAATTGTGTCCTGCACATCAGTGAGTACACTTGCCCCTGACTACATGAGCCTACATTCTTCAATACAGGAGAAAGGTGACCATCACAGGAAACTGGAAAAGTGGGGGTTGCTACCCTACCCCATACCCTACCTCTATCATTGAATAAGAAATGATTTGACCCAAGAGCCCATTATGCATGTTGTTGCACATAATGAGAATAATTCATTTCAATTCTCCTCTTGCTCTGCTGTATAATGTTTATCTTAAGAAAAGCAAACAAGTCATGACTGATAGCTGTTTCTGGAGAACCATGCGACTCTAAGACCAAAGAAGAGGCACTGCCCTATAGTGGAGAGAACAGAGAAAAGAAGAGCTGGTGCATGGGTGTGTCTTTATTGCTCATGTCTAGGAAGATCTTGACCTTAGCAAGTCAAATAGCCTTTCCTGAGGGCCCTCATTTTCTTACTTGAGAAATGAGAGACTATAACCAGAAGATCTCTCAAGCTCTTTAACGTTCCGTGGTTCACTAATTAGAGTAGGGAAAGGATTTTGAAGTGTTCTTGTGGTGCTTTGGACCTGTCTTAAAAGATTTAATTTACATTGTTTTTGTTGTGGTATAGAATACATACAGAAAAGTACAAAATTATTAGGACACGGCTTGATACATTTTTACACAGTGAACACAGTTGTGGATTGTGTACCCAGATCAAGTTGTAGAACTTGATAAGGACCTCAGAAATCCCTTCTGCAAAGGGTTACCAAAAGGTAACCCTTCTCCAGCATGGAACACTGTAGGTTGGAATCATGAGTTATTTACTCTTTTATGATTATGAGATTCATTCTTGTTGTTGCATAGAAAAAGAACATTGGTTTACTTATATTGTTTTATGAATGTACTATGAATTATTCATTCATTCCATTGGTGATCTAATTTGAGTTTCCCATATGGGGCTCTTATAAGGATTGTTACAGTGAATATTACCCTGATTTACATAGATACCTCGGAGTAGACTTAAGAGTGGAATTTTAGGGTCATAAATATTTATACACAGTTTCAGCAGACACTACCAAACAGCTTTTCTAAGTGTCCATGTAAAGTTACATTCCCAGAAGCAGCTATGAAACATTCAAATGGCTTCAATACCTTGCCAATACTTAGTCATGTTGGTATTTTTCATTCTAGCCATCTAGAGGGTGTGTAGTGGATATCAATATGGTTGCTAAGTGAATGGAATACCTTTTATATGGTTTATGGTCTCTTGACTAAAGTTTTTGGTAAAGCATCTGTTCAGATCTCTTGTGCACTTTTAAAAATTAGAATTTTAAATACATTCTACTTGTTTATTGCTGGTATATAAAAAAGTAATGGATTTTTTGCACATTAACCTTTTATGTTGTAACTTTGCTGTAACTTTGCTATAACTTTTATGCTGTAACTTTGCTATAACCTTTTATGCTGTAACTTTGCTATAACTCTAGGAGTTTTTTTTATTTTTTTCAAATTTCTAATGTCATCTGCATACAGAGATGGTTTTATTTATTATATCCCAATCTGTATGCCTTTTATTTCCTTTTCCTGCTTTTTCCAGTAGCTGGAATTTCCAGTTAAAAAAGAAGTGGAGAGAGGAGTCTTTATTGCTGTTTCTCCTGATTTTAGTGGGAAGGCTTTAAGTTTCTCACTGTTAATTATGATGTTAGCTGTAGATTTTTTTTGGAGGATGTTCTTTATCAAGTTGAGGGAGCTTCCCTCTACCCCTAGTTCACCAGGAATTTTTATCATGAATGAGTGCTAAATCTTACCAAATGATTTTTCTTCATCTATTGGTAGAATCGTTTTTTAAAATTTAGTCTACTGATATAATGGATTACATTAAATGACTTTTGAATGCTGAGCAAGCCTTGCATAACTAGGATGAATTCCACCTGGTCATGGCATACAATGATTTTTATGGGTTGTTGGATTCAAATTTCTCATATTTTGTTGAATATTTTTGCGTGTGTGTTCTGAGAGATAAGAAAAGCTTTATTTTCTTGTAAAGCCTGGTTTTGGTGTTAGGGTAATGTTGGCCTCATTAAATGATTCAGGGAGTAGTTCCTTTGCTCTCATCGTCTATAAGAGATTGTAGAGAATTGGTATAATTTCTTCCCTAAATGTTTGGTAGACTTCACAGAGAATCCCATCTAGGCTACTTGTTGCTTTTTATGCACAGATTCCGAGCCCCATGTCAGTGGAAACTGGGGCTGAGGTCCCAGGGAGACCAGTCAGAAACCTTTGAATCAAGGTAGACCATCCCTGCAAGCAAAGTTTGGGGGATGATCTGCCATTGTTCCATTCGGTATGATTATAGGTTTTTGGTTTGGGGATTTTTTTGGAGGGAGGCTACTGAAATTTATAGGAAGAATTTACAAACACATACATGTTTAAATACTTTCCTCTAAATTCATTAATTATACCAAAGAATATTCCCACTAGGGAGTAAAATATTCTATTTGTGGAGGAAAAGACCATTAGTTGGTCTTTAACCATCTACTAATTAATTTCAGCAAAGTTAATTTTCTTCTTGATTTGGGGTCATCAGAAATTAGCCCGCATATAGAGCATTGTTGGTGGAAATTTGTTGTTCCATGAAAACTCACTGGAAGCTGGAAGACAAGGTACAGCTATTTCTCAGTCTAGGAAAGAAAAAGAATGAAAAAAGAAAAATGAAATAAAGAAGATTCCAACCTTTGACAGAGACTGATTGTGTTCTACTCTTACAATGCCCATTTTCATCTTTCAGTTGTTTCTGGCAAGAAGTGTGCACAGAAGGTGCCTATAACAGGCACTTCTCTCATTGAACATTTGGGTGTATTTCTTCCATTTCACTTTCTCTCATAAGTTAGAGAAATCTAATGAAGAACAAATTGCCTTCCTGGTAAAGGTCCAATGTGTTATGAATGATTTTAGAAAATGGGATTCCTGTATTTAAGTATACGTGAGATAAATGTTATATTGGACGCCAGGACAAAAAAAGATCTCTTTCTATATGTTGTAAAATCGCGCGAGGAACACAAAAGGCAGAAGGGGTTGTGCACCCTTTGTGGACTCCGTGTTGTCATTAGTCACTCATCTCCTTCTTACTTCAGCACTGCTCAGGCTACATGCCTTGCTGACCAGCCAAAACCTGTGAAGGAATACAAGTACCCTGAGAAGCTGCCTGGAGAGTTGTATGATGCACACACTCAGTGCAAGTGGCAGTTTGGAGAAAAAGCCAAGCTCTGCACACTGGACTTTAAAAAGGCAAGTGATTATTGGCAAATACTCAATGCAGTATGATTCATAAAACTGTTTTATTTAGTGTAACTGACGTTGATGTATTCCGCATTTATTGGGTACCTACCAAATGTCAAATTCTGCATGTTAGGGCTGGTCCTATATAACAGGAAACACATGTTTTGCTGGCAAAGAAGATGATGGTAGATATTGTTGTGGGGATCACTTTTCATTGGAGAACTGACTTGCTTTTTGGGTCACATCTTTCTGATTTATCATGTGGGAGCTCGGTAATAACTTTTAGTCAGTGTGAGTTGCCAAATTAATACTCTGCATTTAGGGGGGGATGATATTAAGAAAACAAGGACTCCCTCTTCCCTCCCAATATAGGAATAATTTACTTTAAAGCAGCAGCCTGTGTAGGGCTTCTGATTAATAAATTCCCCCAAATAAGGTATGTATAGGGTAGTTTCTCTTAGACAGCGATATCTACCCTGTTGACACAAGGGATTTCAACAGTGATTTCTAACATGAATTTCTCATATAACACAGACACATATGCTCTTACTAGACCAGGAAAACCATGATTTAGGAACTTGCTCGATTGGACCACAAGAAAAGCAACCCATAAATTAAGTGAATGTAACCATTTTTGAAGTTTCCTTTATTTTAGTTTATAATGAAATCAAGAGGAAAGTAGACCAAAAAATATATAGTCCTCTGGAAACTTCCACATTGGGAATACTCCCAACTTAAATCTAAAGTTATAATCTTGTTTCTTCTAAATTCAAGAGCTTTCCCCAAAGGTCAATTACAGCCATGTGCCAGAGCTGGATTCTTATCTCCTTGCTGGGTCATCTCATCTTGGAGCAAGAATAATAAATTAGTCAGCATCAGCATATCTTCCCAATACAGCTTTTCCTGTGGTCAGAAGATAGTGAATTCCCTAAGATGCGTGTGTGTGTGTGTGTGTGTGTGTGTGTGTGTGTGTGTGTGTGTGTACGCGTGCGCACGCTTATGTGTGTGTGGCGGGGGGAGTGGAGTTGCTTTTCTGCTTGTTAGGGAAAGAAACATGAAACTCATGTCTTCTCAAAGATGGGATCTCCTAGATTATACTTCCATAGGAGTTTGTTTTGCAACCATGGACCATGTGCCACTTGGGAAACAGAGGCAACAGTAAATTGAATGCAGGGTGTCTTGTCATCACTGAAGAAATATTTCCATGCAGGGAAATGCATTCATTTCAAGTGTACAGTTTGAATTTTAACAATTGTATTCCCCCATGTTGCCAGCATCCCAGTCGAGATGGGGCTGATTTCCACAAAGCCAGAAAGTTTCCGGTGCCCCCTCCATTCCACCCTCCCGCCGCCCCAGTTAGCAGCCATTGTTCTGATTCTATCAACATTTTTGAGCTTTGCCTATCCCTGAACTTCACGATTGCCTTGTTCCATGTGTTAAAAGTCCATCTGTAATATTTCACCATTAAGTGTGATGTTAGTGGTTGGTTTTTATACTTATGCCCTTTATCAGATTGAGTAAATTCACTACTAATCCTAGTTTATTGAGAGATTTTAATCTCAAAATTGTGTTGATGACAAACTTTTCTAACGTCTGTTGATGTGGTTATATTGTTTCCTCCTATATTCTGTTAATGCGGTGTGAATTGTATTGATTCGTTTATTTTCCCCCGTTGGCTTTTTTTCTTTTTTTTTACTATTTTTTTTATTTTAGATTCAGGGGCACACATACATATTTGCTACATGAACATATTGCGTCGTGGTGGGGATTGAGTCTCAGGTGGTCCATTCCTAGATAGTCAACACTGTGCCCCAGATAGTTTCTGAACCCTAACCTTCCTACCCATCCCCCCTTTATTAGTGGCCCCAGTGTCCATTATTTGCATCTTTGTGACCGTTTGGCTTTTAATGTTAAGGCAGCATGTTTTCCTTGGATAAACCCCCTTGGTCATAATCTATTGCTCATTTTTGCAATTTGCTGATTTTATTTGTGAATATTTGCTCAGGATTTTGCATCTGTGTTTTTAATGGAATGGGTTGAGAGTGTACCCTACTCTGTTTTCTTGAAGAGTTTGCAAACGGTTGGTATTGTTTCTTCCTTAACTGTTTATTAGACTTCACCAATGAGGTCTGTTTGTGGGAAGGTTTTGGTAAGTACTGATTCAACTACATGAACAAATTTAGGGTTATTCAGAAGAAAGTCCTCACTATACTAATCTAATTCATTGGGAAAAAGTAAAGAAGTTATCAAAAGTGACAAAAAAAATAGTTTTTTAAAATGAATTTTTCTTTTTTTTTTTTTTTTTTTGAATTGGAGTCTCACTCTGTCACCCAGACTGGAGTGCAGTGGCCGCTCCCGGCCACCGCAGCCTTGATCTGCTGGGCTCCAGCGATCCTGCCGCCTCAGCTTTCCAAGTAGCCAGAATTACAGACACGCGCTACCACGCCCGGCTGATTTTTGATTTATTGTAGAGATGAGGTCTCGCTGCCCAGGCGGGTCTCGAACCCGCGGGCTCAGGCAATCCACTCACCTCAGCCTCCCAAAATCTATCTCTTTAATTATTGTAAGATCTATAATGGTATATCCTCTCTCATTCCTAATAATAATAATATACTTTTTCACCCTTTTTCCTTGATCAGTCTAGTTAGAAGTTCATTGCATTAATTAATCCTTTCAAACACACCAATATTTGGCTTTGTGATTTTTGTGGGTTTTTTTTATTTCATCAAGTTTTATTTTCTCTTTATTGTATTCCCTAACTTAATATGCTTTTTCATTTTCTTGCTTTTTAGAGTAGAAACTGGGACCTTGTCTTTAACACTTTCTTCTTTACTTGATAAAACAATTTAGCTATATTTAAAGCTATAAATTTCCTTCTAAGCGCAATATTAGTTGTATTCTGAAGATTTTTTCTTGTTGAGTTTTAATATTATGATGCATAAAATATTTTCTACTTTATCTAGTGATTACTTCTTTAACCCATGTATTATTGAAAATATATCATTTAATTTTAAAATAATTTATTTTCTGGATAACATTAATTTTGGTTAATTATTTAGTTAATTTTTAGTTAAAAATTTCATAGGCTATACTCGATACACACTTTGGAAATGTATTGAAACATATTTCATGGCTTAGTATATGGTCTTTCTTGGTGAGCATTCCATGGACATTTGAAATGATTGTGAATTCTGCAGTCGTTGGGCATAGTGTTCAAGAAATACCTATGTTCTTATCTGATGATATAGCTTACATATTTGGCATCATCCATGATATTGTTTACTTGTGCCATTTTCACAAAGATGGGTGAATTATTGTGTTTTTTTTTTCACTTTAGTTCTATTAGTTTTTACTTTGTGCATTTTGATACTTTACAATTAGGTGCAGACACATTTAGGATAGTTATATGTTTTCTGACTCTTTCCTTATGAGATATCCTCGCTCATTTTGGTAACATTTCTTCTCTTGAATTCTATATCACCTGATATTAGTAGACATGTCAGCTTATTTGGGAATGCACTTGTGTGATATCTTCTTCCATCCTTTTACTTTGTTTATTTATGTTTTGCAAAAAATGTGTCTGCTGTAAACACTCTTTTATTTGATATTGCTTCTTTGGTCAGTTGAACAGTCTCTGACCTTTCACCAGAATGTTTGACCTATGAATATTGAATGTAACAATTGATGCAGTAGGTTTAAATCTACCACTTTGTGATGTGTTTTCTCTTCATTCCATTTCTGTTTTGTTCCTCTGTTCCCTTTTTTCTTATCTTCTCTTGGGTTAAACTACTTTTTAAAATATGTGTTATTTACCTTTACTTACTGTTTAGCCATACATCCTATAGCAATTTGTAGTGGTTGCTCTAGAGATTGCAACACACATCCTTAGCTTAGATCCTCTATAGAATTAATGCTGTGCTACTATCGTATTACAAGCCACATAATGCAATGTTATCATTTTTGTTCTAAAAGTCATTTGCTTTGAAATGAAATAAGACAAAAATAAGACCATCTTTTACATTTACTCACACATTTACTGTTTAGTATCTGTTTTTCAATAGATTTCAATTTCAAATTGGTATCATTTTCCTAGAACCTGAAGAACTTCCTTTAGCATTTCGTATAGCACATATCTGCTAGCCACAAATTATCTGAAGTTTTCTTTACCTGAAAATTTTATTAATTCACCCTCAATTTTGAAGACTATTTTCTGAATATAGACATCTGAACGATTTTTTCTGGGTTCTTTCATTCTTTATACACTTTAGATATATAATTTTTTTCTCTTTTCAGGACTCAATTGTTTCCATTAAAAAGTTGGCCATTATTTGCATCTCCCTTCTACCATTTCTAAACATTTGTTTAGACAATTCTGTGAAACGTACATTTAGGTTATTGTACGCTTCCATTACAGAGTTTTCATTTGAATTTTTTTGTTTGTTTTTCATGGTTTATCTTTCTCTGCTGCATTTTGCAGATGTTCACTTATTACATCCACTTTTTTTTAGAGTACATTTATATTATTTTATGTTACATATATTTATACTGTGTTATCCCAATATTAGGTGAATTATTTTGGTCCCTGGAGGCTTTGTTTTATTCTTGTTTGTTTGTTTGTTTTAGTTTTTTTTTTTTTGAGTTGGAGTCTCATTCTGTCGCCCAGAATGGAGTGCAGTGGCCGCTCCCGGCCACCGCAGCCTCGACCTGCTGGGCTCCAGCGATCCCTCCGCCTCAGCCTTCCAAGTAGTCGGAATTACAGGCATGCGCTACCACGCCCGGCTGATTTTTTGACTTATTGTAGAGATGAGGTCTCGCCAATTTGCCCAGGCGGGTCTCAAACCCACGAGTTCAGGCAATTCACTCACCTCAGCCTCCCAAAGGCGCGGGATTACAGGCTGAGCCACCGAGCCCGGCTGTTTTATTCTTTGATGGGGCTCATCTGTTTTAAGTTTTTCTGGGCCCTGTGGAGTTAGGGTTAGGGTTAGGATTAGGGTTGGGGGGTTAGGGTTAGGGTTAGGGGTTAGGGGTTAGAGTTGGGGTTAGGGTTAGGTTTAGGGTTAGGTTTACAGTTTGGGTTAGTGCAGCAGTCCCCAATCTTTTTGGCCCCAGAGATCACTTTTATGAAAGACTGTTCTTCTCTGACCAGGAGCTGCTTGGAAGGAGGGGCTGGTTTCGGGATGTTTCAAGTGCATTACTTTTATTGTGCACTTTATTTCTGTTATTATTATTTTGTAATATGTAATGAAGTGATTATTATCATGAAATTACCATCTTGACATGAGTCTGCAAGCCATTGGTTGATGATGGTCTCTGTGCAGTCACACCTCACTGCTCATGTTAATCTGCATTTACATCCACTTTCCAGCACTAGCATCACTGCCTCAGCTCCACCTCAGCTTATCAGGTATTCGATTCTCATAAGGAGCGCACAGCCTGGATCTCTCACGTGCACGGTTCACAATAGGGTTCACGTTCCTATGAGAATCTATTACCCCCACTGATATGACAGGAGACAGTGCTCAGGCAGTAATGCGAGCAGTTGGGGAGTAGCTGTAAATACAGATGAAGCTTCTCTCACTTTCCTGCCACTCATCTCCTTCTGTGCGACCCAGTTCCTAATAGTATTGTCATTGGTTCATGGCTCAGGAGTTTGGGATCCCTGCTCTAAGATTCTTAGCCGTCAGGGATGGACTTCTGGGCTCTTCACTGAATGCCCAGGAGGCTCACTGAGGTCTCCTCACTCTCACGTGAGCCAAAAATCCAGTGCCTCCCAGCTCTCTGCAACCTCTGTCTTTTAGCCCTTATCAGTTTTCAACCTGCAGCTGTGGTCCTCTGCTAGGCCACTTGGAATGTCATCCTGTGTGTCAGCTGCTCACCCCTTAGAATAGGACTTGCAGGAAATCCTAAGAAAGACATCTGGGGCCTCCAACTCAGTGCAACTTTTCCTTTCTGGTCCCACTCCACAGGTTCTAGCTACTTGAACAGACCTCAACTCTGATCCCTGCATGCCTCAATCAGAGAGACTGTTGCCATCTTTCTGGGATCCCCTCGTTCCCCCCCTTCACTACAGCAATGTCTGCAAAGGGTTCCCAGGAAGAGGCCTGGGCAAATATGGCACTCAGCTTACATGCACCCCTTCTCTCGAGCATCAGAGCACTGTTTTGCCTGTTGTCAAGGTCTAAAACAATTGGTCTATATATGTGACTCATATAGTTTTATATTTCTGGGGTTTTTGTGTTGTTTGTTTTGCAAAAAAGTGAAATTGATACCAGTTTCCTCATAGTGATTATAGTGGAAGAAGTATCTTTTGAAATTATACAAAACCTTCATATATTAAAATCAGAAAATGTCAGCTCATTCCTTATGATGTAAAATTTTTCTTGAACACAAGCATTCTGTACTTTTAAAAATTAAATTGTCTTTATGTGACCAGAATTTCTAATATACCAACTCTCCAAATTAGATATGGCGTGGCAATCAGCGCATACAAGGTGTAAACAAAGCATACAAGGTATAATGCTTAATTTTCCATGTAGATTGGAATATCTCAGATGTTAAACTATAAATTTTAATTTCTTAAATGAATTCCTGCTAAATTTTTATTTAAAAGGATCTATCTTGTTAGAATGAAATGTAAAGATCAAAAGTTTTCTAACGGGAGGATGTAAAACAATAAACTACTATGACAAAAAAGTATTTAATTCCTAGACTATCACCAGATACATTAGAATCACTCAATAAAAATTTGCTAATCTGGGTGATAGATAAATGGATGATATTTTAGAAAGGGGTGATTATCTTTTAACCACTTTATAGTATTTAGTTTGAAAAAGTTAATATATAATGTAAATATATGTGAATAGTTCTTTTACATAGATGAATATCTATTTGGTGTCTGTGTATGTATGTTTACATACTTGCATGTAAATTCACATACATGGTGATGGCTTTTTCTGTCCATGTATGTAAAGCGGTAATATGAATTTGTGATAAAAGCAACCCATTGCTTGAAAAATAAATAATTATAATGCATTGTGTATCTAATTGTAACTTCATTTGTAATGCATGCTTAGTTTATACTGTTGGAGAGTCTAATACAAAGAGTTCTAGGAACTTAATTTGGAAGTATATTAATCACAATAATGTAATGTCACAAAACATTTTCAACCCTGTCGTCTGAAAATGCTGGTTTTATCTGGGGTGTTAAACTTAACCAAGTCATTATTACTGAAACTTAACCAAGTCATTATTATTGAAATTGGTCTTTGTGAACACACCCCTTAAATTATGGGCTAGAATCGTAAGCGAGAGCCTTCTTTAAACACAGTGTTCCTTAACTGCAAAGATAAAAGCAAGAGTAAACGCTCTACAAAGATTTTGACTCTTTTCTGCCCAAGTTACGCATTCGTTATTACAGTTTGTCTCTATCAAGTACCTTTTCTGCATTGTCAACATTACTTGGTGGCCTGACCTTGCAGTCTGAAATATAAACTGCCAGGATTACTTTGAAATTTGATCACCTCGTATCCTGGGAACTGTTGTTAAGTTGGAAGTTCCCCCTACACCCAGTGAGTCTTACATTCCAAATCCCTGAACCCTAGAACCATGATTTAATAAGATCTTTGTTTCAAGAGGACTCTGTAGTTTCACTCAGGATATAACAACCTACAACAATAATCATTTATTATGATTATTGTACATTATGTCCAGAAATTAGCAGATAAGTCAAAAGTATCAGAAAAGTGATGGGAGCAACTGATTTTTTGGCTGTTCAGTTGTGGTTTAATTTTCTTTCTTTAACTTTTTGCTCTTAATTTTTATGGATACATAATAGTTGTACATATTTATGTGGTACATGTGATATTTTGATACCAGCATGTAAAGTATAATGATCAAATCAGGGTAATTGAGGTATTCACCACCTAAAGCGTTTATTTATTTCCACTCTTCCGGTGATTTTGCAATATAAAATAAATCATTGTTAACTATAATCACCCTATTGTGCTTCCAAACACTAGATCTCATTCCTTCTAACGGTATTTTTGTACCCATTAACCCACCTTTCCCTAATCTTCTCTACACACTACCCTTCCCAGCATCTGTTAACCATTATTTTTCTCTTTACTGCAATGAGATATTTTTTTTTTTAGTTCCCACAGATGAGTGAGGACATGTGGCATTTTTATGTTATCATCTAATTCTCTGAGATATTGGAATTTTTATTTGTCTGGGACAGAGGGTCATGTTTGTTAAATAGAAGACAGTTACATCTATGAGGTACTAAGGTCTTAAATGCTTTTTGATATGTTGGAAAACACTAACATGGGTTATATGATATTTTAGGATTCTCCTAACTCTATGATTTATTCCTGCTTTGAGGACAGGAATTGAGAATTGAACGAGTTCCAAGATTAGTCTAAAATACACAGTTGGCATGAGCCAGGGCATAGGCTGAATTAGAGAGCCACATGCTTTAGTGGCGAACTATCACCAGTCTCCTATATTTAAGGGATTTGTACTTTAAAAAGTTGAAAGCTCATGCCCTAAAAGTGTCTCTCATTCGTACTTCTTTATTCTGCAACAATATTCCCCAACAACTAAAATGCAAGAATATCCTGAAATGACTCTGAATGGCAGTCTGAATCTAGCATTCTCCTGTCGTATCATGGTCCTCACAGGCTATCTTAGATTTTTTTTTTATTATCGTAATTCATTGATAATTATTAGTTTTATCTTATACTAAAACTGTCCTAATTGTTCTATCACTGGTTTTCACAGGAACAAACAAGCACATGTTCAACTTGCACAGAAAAACCAGTTAGATAGCAAGCACTAGATCAGGTCCTGATGATGACTGTAGCAAAATAATCAACATTTTAAAACACCATTTCCCATGTATTGTCTCAGATAGTCTTAAAAACAGCCCCATAGATTAAGACCCTCATCTCTAAGGCCACAGCACCCACAGAATAGAACTCCGGACATAGACTGAGGCCATGATGGAATCACATTGAGCCCTTGAAGTGGGAACGGAAATGTACCTTCCAAGGCACCAGGCCCTGAGCAGGACATGTTGCTTGTAACCCCTTCATTTAACCCAGGACAAGTAGATGATGGGATGTTATCATCCTCGTGCCCACGTGAGAATTCTGGGGTCCTGTCTGTGCAATCCACACTGGATCTGCCTCCTACTTGGGAATCTCAAACCCTCTACTAGACCACGGTAGTCATCTCCCTGCTGACCTGACCACACCAGCAGCTTCTGCATTCATGTTTATCTATTCATCCATTTAAGTCTGCAGGCTCAATGTCCTGAGCAGTAGGTCTCTACGCCACATCCATCCAGAAGGTCTCTGGGAGCCACCCAGTGTCTGCTCCATGCCTTGCCCTAGACAGTATGGTTCTGATCCACCATACTGCCACTCAGACATTGAGGCCCTGGTCCGGGGCTCTGGTTTCATGGAAGTTTATTTATATCCTGGTATTCTATCAAGTTGTCACCCCCCTGCAAGTCAGTGGAGCCCTGCAGTTGTCTCTTTAGGGAGTTCCAGACACTCAAGCCCCTGCCTTCGTGAATTACTTGGGTTCCTCATATCTCATATCTCTAAATGCTGTTCTGGCCAAGTATAGAGGCCCTGACACACCAGGCGAATTAATGCAGAGAAAGCCTGCCTCAAGGAGAGGAAACCTGAGGTTTCCAGCAATGGTCTTTACAGAAGCAGCTGTCAGAGTGGCCCTGCTTGTGACCTGCTCACAGAGGCATGAGCCTGGCAAAGTACTTACCACCAGCATGCCACATCTACCCTAAGAGCATAGATCCTGATGGATTTGCATAAGAAGGTGAAATTGCACCATGATTGTAACCATACAAGACATTTATGAGTCGCTCAAAATAAAAGAAATTAGTATCTGAATTAAAACGATGCACGTTTACTTGTTAACATTCCAGGTTTCCAAAGACTGGTTTAATAGTGAAGAAAATATAAGCAGGAAAAACATGAGGTTGTGTCTTTAATAAAGACATGAACTTCTAAATATATAGTTAAATCTGTGGGGAAGATTTAAGAACTAGTTTTATGAAGGTATAATTCAAAATAAAACTCTTCATGAGATGACTCACACAATGCAGAAAACCTTTGTACGTCACTGAAGCATAGAGTGAGTTTACCACACAGCAAAATGTCATCTTTCAAGCAGAAATATGTTGACGTGCTTCATTGCACTGCTTTTTCTTTTTTTTTTTTTTTTTGAGTTGGAGTCTTACTCTGTTGCCCAGACTGG
>NW_007231507.1:1001476-1009651 GCF_000164805.1 Carlito syrichta | reverse complement strand
GCCCAGACTGGAGTGCAGTGGCCACTCCCGGCCATCGCAGCCTCGACCTGCCGGGCTCTGGCGATCCTTCCGCCTCAACCTTCCAAGTAGCTGGAACTACAGTCGCGCACTACCACACCCGGCTAATTTTTTTTTATTTGTTGTAGAGATGAGGTCTCGCCAAGTTGCCCAGGCGGGTCTCGAACCTGCGGGTTCAGGCAATCCGCTTACCTCAGCGTCCCAAAGCACGGGATTACAGGCTGAGCCACCAAGCCCGATTTGCTTTTTCTTTATGATACAAATCACCCAGCAGATACAGCCATGAATTTTCTTGGGAAATAATGCAGCACTTGTTTAAATACTCTATGGTTGTGCAATTTTTAAAATGTTTTCATCATGTCCAGTTGAAGCTACCACCAGCATTCCAGAAGCTTCCATCATATCACAAGTTCTAATGCTTGCCCTTCACTGAGACATTTCTTTGGACTCAAATGATGTGGAAGTAAAAACAGTTCTTTACACTTGGAGAGCCTTTTATCGTTTGTAAATCTCAGACTGTTTTATTTTACTGCCAGATCTCCATGTGGGTCTTCCTTCCTTTGGACACACCCTTCATTCTTGAATCCCTCTTAAATGCCGTCCCCTCTCCTGAAAAACTCTGCTAGCTCAATATTTGGCTCAGACATTATGTCTTATATGACTCCACTCCCAAGTTTTCCAGGCAAAGCCCTTTACTCCTTCAAAGAAGCTCACTCTGCATTCTGGTCTTCCTTTTGTTGGGGCACCTATTTCCACTGCACTATATGGTGATTTACGATTTATGGTTCCCTCTTTATCCCCTTTAAGGCCAACTCAAGAGTATAGGTCTGTGTTCACTATGGAGCTTCCTGCCTAGCAAGGTGCCTCACATAATTCAAACTTTCATAAGAAGATTGGAGAGGATGGATGGATGGATGGATGGATGGGTGCATGGATGGATGGATGGATGGATGGATGGATGATGGATGGATGGATGGATGGATGGATGGATGGATGGATGGATGAGTGGTTGGGTGTACAGACAGATGGATGAAAAACCAACAACTGTCCTAATCATTCTTAAATCAAAAGGGAGGATTCAGACTTAGAGAGGTTAGTGGAATGTGGGGTTGAGAAGAATAAATCATAAAATATTAAATTTAGTTCGTTTTTAATTTTAATTTTTTTTATAGTTTACTGCAATTTCTGGATGAAGCGTATTAAACTTTTTAATTTAGAAAATGTATTTTGTTAAATGAATAATGTGTATATATGAACAAATAAAGTTTCAGAGATGAAACTAAACTTGAACCAGTTCTAGAACAAAGGTCTTCTGACTCCTCACTCTATCATATGTTATCCTATTGCTAAGCTGACAACAGCTTTAAAATTGTATAGTTTTTTACCTTGAATATTTTAGTGATATTTTATAATAGATATATAGAAAGCATATAGTACTAATGACCGTTTTTCTCCTTTAGGACATTTGTAAAGCTCTGTGGTGCCATCGGATTGGAAGGAAATGTGAGACTAAATTTATGCCAGCAGCAGAAGGCACTGTGTGTGGTCACGACATGGTAAGTGGCTAATGCTGGGTAGAGCATCACATTCAGGTGTCAGTCCTTTGACGTATGTGTCTTTCCTTCTCTTGCCTTGGTATTTTAAGACCAGTATCTCTCATAATACAAGTGCGTACCTACACTCCTATCACAATACCCTGAGCTATGATGCACATGAGACATGGGGGTTCCTCCAGCCATCCTGCCTTCTTTACAGACATATGCTATTCTTCTTCGTAGCGTAGCTGTGACACTCGCTCAAAATACAAAGGGGACTACAAAGGGGACTCTTTTTCTCACTCTGTGAAAATAAAATTGATGAGCTTTCCGGAATTCATAGATACAGAAGTCACCTAACAGGTGATGATTGAAGTGATTTAATTAGGGGAAACATTAAACCACTGACCACCACTTAACCATGTAAAGGACCAGCATTGAATAATGCTGTGCAAGCCACAGAGTATCCATTTGAAGATCACTTAAATCAAAAGTGATGTCAAAAGCATGCCATTTTGACCTCTTGTTGCTCCTATGAAAGAAGAGAGAGTTTTGGTGGGGGGAAAGGACATATATAAGATAGCAAGTTTATTACTAAATGGAAGAGAATGACTGTTTTGCCATTAAGCCTTTAGAAATAAATTAACACTCAGTATTTTAATTATTTTAATTTAACCTAGTATTGAATTTTTTCATAATATAAAAAAACTACTGAGAAAGATATACAAATCACCACTATAATCATTTTTGCTTTTTATGTATCTGATAATTTTAGTGACACTAATGAATGTGAAAGAAAAATACATGCCTAAATATTATTGACATGTTATGTCTAAGTTCCAGAATAAATAAGTCACATTCTCAATGTATTTAAATGTGTATACAAACAGAAAGGACTTAAAACTTTAACAAACAATGCTAATGTGCTTTCAGGCTAAATTATCTCAAGGCCCATGGAAAAAATAAAGAGAAATAAGGTGAACTTGCCTGAGAATAGCACCAGCTGCCATTTCTTCCAGGCACGTTGTTCATATGCTTTATTTTTCAGTCCCTCGAAGGGAGTGAGATTGATAATTAAATTCTTCTGTTGATACAGGCAGCAATAATTCAACTAATCCACAATAAAAATGTTTTCAGTTTCTTGAAAGAGAAGATAGGTATGATGAGATATTACAAAGCGGAAATTGTCAAAAAACACCAGATAATGTGCTTGAGTACCAGGTGGCAGATAATCGTGACACTTCTGCTCATCATTGATTCACATTTTCTCTTAAGACGATAATTTGCAAAATGGTGTGTATTTCTTGAAAGATCGGCAGCCTTTCTGTTGTTAACTCTGAGCTACAATGCACATGAGACATGAGGGTTACTCCAGCCATCCTGCCTTCTTTACAGACATATGCTATTCTTCCTGGTAACGTAGCTGTGATACTCCCTCAAAATAACATTTTTGTTACATTTTACTTACCTTGAAGGCGCTGCTAGTTTTCTTTGGCATCTTACATTTTGTTCCCTGTATTTCAAATACAGCTTTTTTCCTTCATGTTGAAAATAATGAGGGCATGTTAGGGTAGAGTAGATCTCTACAGATTACACAGCTGAAGCAATGAAGTGTTTAGTTCGGCGTCACCTGGCTGCCCAGTGCCAAGGTGGGACTTGCGTCTCAGTCTCATGGAAACACTCCCTACTGGTATTAGTTGTGCATCTTTATTATTGATTTGCATACATAAGTGAGGTTTACCAATATAGAGGCTTGGGTACTCAGAGATCAGGATTCCAACATTTTTCTCCTTGATGGGATCCTGCCTCACTCTACTTTTGAGGACGCTATTGAGACTCCATGATTATTGCCTGAAAGAGTAAAATTGATTCATATTTACTTCATTCTTAGTGCCAACTCTATACTTAATACATTATATGCATTTTATCCTTGCAACAACCCAAGCAGTGAGCCCACTGCAGTCCCCACGTACATTTAAGAGCATTTCCAAGAAAGGGACACTGGCTTCTCTTGTGCTTACCCTATGAGAAATGCAGGACAAGAGGCAGGCACCACAGCCGAGATGCAGGTCGGTGTGGATTCTAGCTCTTCAGTCATGGGGGATCTCTCATGTGACATTAAACCAGCTCTCACTTTGCAAATATGTTAGCTCTGGTGCTACGTAGTTGGTCTTGTCATTACGCTGGATCCTCAGAACAACTCCATCTGATCATTTCTTTAGTCCCTAATTTTCAGAGGCGGGCACAGAAGCTCAGGGCATTTGAGTAACTTGCCCCTGGTTACATGGCTCACAGAACTGACATGTGATACTCATTCTTGACTCCACAATGTCAGTTTTTCTACTTTATTACATTGTTTCTCTGTATCTACAGGATTTTTGTGTGTTGTGCTTGTTCTGTGAACAGTAATCACAACAGGAATAGCATCTGTCATGGCATCCAACTTCCTAGGATAAAGCCTTTTTCGTAGGCCACAGTATTCATGAATGAAATACAAAATCGTGATAAAGACAAGTCAGTCCTAAGAAACCTGATTGGTGTTCTAGTGGAAATCTGAAATCTGTATGTATGTTTAGCACAGGATTCTTAATGCTGACCTGATGACTCCATAGGTCTGTGGTCTGCCTGAAATTGTATTCGAAATTGGTGTGTGTGTGTGTATCACCTATATGTGTCCCCAATCCTATTGGAACAAGATATACTTCTTAAAAAAAGTGTTTATAAAAAATAATTTTAAAAGTAGGGCAGTCATTTAAGGATACCTGGAAAGAAATGGCAAAAGACGCATTGACAAGAAAATTTATTGCATTAATCCTTATTATAGTAAATGCCAGAAATGATGCACATACTCACCAAGAGGGTACTGGCTGGAAAAATACCCAATAGAGTAGGTCGTAGCTGTAAATAATGAGTGAAGGACATGTCTATATATTTCTGTGGAATGATGCAGAGGACATATTGTTAAGTGGAAAAGCAGGATGGAAAAAAGATCTTGCAGTATGTTGTCTTTTATCACAGAGAAGGAACTAATAATCTGAATAAGAATTTGTTTATATTAAAAATAGGAAAATAACTATAAAGTTTTAAAAACATGCAATACTTCAGGTAATTGAAATTCTATTAAAGTACTCCCTAAATATCAAAATCAAAATATAACAATTTAACTTAATTATGTAGCAAGTTGTTGGCTTAACCATAACCATCACAGAAGAATTATTTCAAGAGACTTTAAAATTCAGTAATTTGACTGTGCATCTCATATGGAATATATCCAATGGTGAAAATGTTACTAAAGATAATGTGAAACTGTTTACAGCAATGATATCATTATTGATGGATTATTTTGCTTTTCTAGAACTATTAAATATACAATATAAAGATCAACAAAGTGCTAAATGTACTTATGTTGTTAAGAAGATTTTTTTAATGTGTAAGAGAAAGAGATACATGTATAAAATCAAAGAAACTAAGCAACATTTATAATACTAAATTCGAATTGGATAAATTACTGTGGACTAATAAAATATGTTCTATTTAAAATTAAAGTTGAAGAAAATACACAAACAAAAACTCTGTTCATTGATGACTCAATAATAATGGCACCCCCAAACAAACTGCAGCCTCTTCATCCAGTTTTCCTGATAAAATAAGCCAAATCTTCTTGTGTGAAAGGATGAATCCAAGTCTTTAACAAGGAATGTCAAGACAAGCCTGAGACACGTCGTTGAGTCAGAAAGCTAGAAGCCTACCAAAGACTCCTGGGTCCTGTCAAGAGGACTCTGCAGCCAACCTCTCCAAAAGAAACATATGACATTAACAGATCTTTCTTTAAAAAGAGAGAGAGCAGCATGGTTTTCCTACATAAACTCAAATTCAGGACATCCAGACATTTGATGAAGATTACTCTTTCTTAAAAGAATGAATGCAGCTAGTAATTCAAGAAATGAAAGGAAAAAGATATAATTAGAATAGTATCATTCTTTCTTTTTTGACTTTTTGTTTCAAAGATGTGGAACAATTCAGGGTTAGGTAGTTAAGTGGGCATCATACCGGTAAAGTTTGGATACCCTTATTGATGTTATGTGCCCCCCCTCCCTCCCCTGGTAGTGTTCCACTATGCCAATCCCTTTCAGTGTTAAGATAAAAGTTCAGGGTCCATTTATGAGTGAGTACATGTAGTACTCAAATTTTTGTTTCTGTGACAAATCACTGAGTATTTTAGACACTAATTCCATCTAAGTTGCTGCAAAGTTCATAATTTTGTTTTTCTTTATGACTACATAATATTCCATCATGTAAATGTACCACATTTTCTTTATCCAGTCCACTTTCTATAGGCAGGATGGTTGGTTCCATGTTTTTGCTATTATAAATAATGTTGCAATGAACATGCATGTGCAGGTATCTTTTTTATAGAGTGATTTGAGGATTGCTGGGTTGTATGGAAGGTCGACTTTTAGATCTTTTAGAAATAACCTCAATGTTTTCCATAGAGGTTATATTAGTTTACTTTCCCACCAACAGTCTAGAAGCATTCCCTTTTCCCCACATCCTCTCCAGCATCTGTTGTTTTTTGAGTTGGGCATCCTGACTGGAGTTAGGTGGTATCTCATTGTGGTTTTAATTTGCATTTCTTTGATGATTAGTGAGGCTGAGCAGTTTTTCGTGTATCTGTTGGCTGCTCATACGTCTTCTGAGAAGTATCTATTCATATCTTTTGCCCATTTTTTAATAGGGTTGTTTGTTTTTTTCCTTTCGGCACATTTGAGTTCATTATAGATGCTGGATGTTAGGTCTTTGTCAAATTTACAGTTGGCAAATATTTTTTCCCATTCTGTGGCTGTATCCCCACTCTCTTGATGGTTTCTTTTGTGTTGCAGAAGCTTTTCAGTTTGATGAGGTTATTATCATTCTTTCAACAACTAAAGACTTGAAGTCTCAAGGAAGTGGTTGTCAATGGCTGCTAAAATCATTAGGTGGGAAGTTGAGAAGGAACTCTACAGTGGTCAAGGCATCCTGGCAATCCCTGAGCCACAGAAGCTTCTTAACATCAAAGTTCCAGGCATTAGAAGGTATTCTGTGTGCCCAGAGAACTCTGAGCCTAACCAAGTCTCCAGACCCAACTGCCTGATTGCAGCAGGGACAAGGGACAAGGAACACATTCAGTGGCACCATGGAGACGCAATCAGCCAGATCCAGAGTGTGGGAAACTCTGAGAGACAAGCGGATCTGTTCCTCGCCAAGTGAATTCAGACAAAATAGAAGATCAAGGGACTTCAATGCTGAAAGAGCTGTGAAAGTCATATCAGCCAAATGCAATCGGCAGATCTTGTTTCGATTGTAACGTGTCAACTGAAAAAGAAAAAGGAGGAAAACTGGAATTTTGAACATTCATCAGATATTCAGTGTTATTAAGAAAGTATTATAAGTTTTAGGGTAATAATGGTGTGGTGATTATGTTTTTTTTAAGTCATTAATTTGGCGAACCCATAGTGAAGTAGCTTTGAATAAATAATATAAAGTCTGGGAGTCAGTGTTGAGACCAAAAAAGTGAACGAGTGTTCAGGTCCAACGAGATTATGTATATCTTTGAAATTTTCTGTTAAATTTTTTTTTTAAGAACAGGAGAGTGAACTCTGTTACCATGTCGGTATTCCTTTTTGTGTCCATGCACTTTGTCAGGTAATAACAGTAAATCAATGGTAATGGCAAGATCCACACTGAGTTTGCTCACAAGTTTCTGGTAACAACAGTGGCACTCTGATACATGCACCTCTCTGCTTTCAAGACACAGCTCTTGACTTCCTCTCCGTTTGGAGTTTCAAATCCTGTTCTTCATCTTCAAACCAAGATGGATTTTCCTGGAAGTATTTTCTGAGTTATTCAACCTGTCAATTCTTGCATTCATGCTCACTATTTCTTACCTTAAACAGCTATGTCCAAACTGGACTCAGTAGCTCACACCTCCAATCCCAGCACTTTGGGAGACCGAGGCGAGAGGACTGCCTGAGCCCAGGGGTTCAAGAGCAACCTGGACGACTTGGTGAGACCACTTCTCTGCAATAAACCAAAAACTTGTTCAGACATGGTGGCGCGCCTGTAGTTCCGGCTACTTGGAAGACTGAGGCAGAAGGATCACCTGAGCACCGCAGACCGAGGCTGCGGTGGCCATGAGCATGCCACTACCCTCCAGCCTGAGTGACAAAGTGAGACTTTGACTCAAAATAAAAAACCCATGACCAATTGACTGTTAAACACAGAATAGAATAAACAATCACAACAAGCCCATATCTGGCATCTTCCTCCTCCCTTGGTAGCCCAGTTCACAGCCATTGGGAGCTAGCCTCACTCCTGCCTCTGCTTTGGTTTTTTCCTTGGTTCAAGAGGAAGAAATGGATGGATCTTAGGACTAGGAACCTTGTTCTCCACCTCGGGTGAGGGCAAGTGGAACTGGAAGAGAACTGCTGGTTTTCTTCTAGAAAAGAATAGAAGCCGGGCTTGGTGGCTCAGCCTGTAATCCCGCGCCTTTGGGAGGCTGAGGTGAGTGGATTGCCTGAGCCCGCGGGTTCGAGACCTGCCTGGGCAGCAAGACCTCATCTCTACAATAAATCAAAAAATCAGC